>NC_134354.1:436494160-436674160 GCF_048569485.1 Anomaloglossus baeobatrachus
GATTTTCTTGAACGATACAGACTTCTTCCTGTTCCACTGCTTGAAGAAGTTGTCTTCCAGAAACTGGTAGTAGGTCTGGGAGTTGAGCTTCACTCCATCTGTCGCGGGCGGAGGGGCTACGCTCGGGTCCGGGGCTGCTGCTGCTCGTTGGCTCGAGCGGTGGGCCGGACCCGGGGACTCGAGCAGCGCTCCTCGCCCACGAGTGAAAAGGGGTAGTTTGTTTGGGGAGATAGTTCGTGACGCCACCCATGGGTCGTGGTGATAATTGGCACCACGGCTGCTGGTGACGGGGATCCCGGGAGCGATGGCAGGGGAGCAGCTAGGATGTTGGTTCCCCCTCCGTGGGTAGGGTTTGGTGATCCCGGGGCCCGGTGGTGGTGAGGGGAGGCAGGAAGGCCGGGGTGCAGGGTTGCAGGGCAGCGCGGCGCCGGATGGCACTGTTGTACTCACTCAGGCACAGATTCACAGAGTCTTTGGTAAACCAAACGGCTGGATGGACGGGTCCCACAGCCGGCTGCAGTGTCTTTGCTCTCCCCGGACAGGTTGATGGTGGCTGTCTTTCCCTGCACCGTTGTAGAATGCATTGACTCCGATGGTTTCCCAACGGTAGTCCGCTCCCCGGCGTGTATGTACAGAAGGAGCCCGTTTTGCCCGCAGGCCGCTGGCAATTGGATCTCTAGCCTATAGCGGTGGCTTTTTATCCTCACTGTGTGGACGGTTCCCTTCTGTCGGGTCTTGGGTGTGAGGGAACCCCTGAGGTCCCGGTCACTATCTGATTTGACCGTTGTCGGCGGCTCCCAGCTTGGTCAGGGTCTGATGGTCCTGCCTTTGTGCTTGGTTCAGATCTGCTCCCCGGCTCGGTACCGGCGGGCCACCGCCCGTCCCCGGTCCTACGGTTCCGCTGACCTGCGCCAACTCCCGCAGACGGCCACCACCGTCTGCTGACCTTGCTGACAGTGCCTGGGCTCCTACCCAGACACCAACAGTTTCTCTCCTGTCACTTTCAACTCCAAAACTGAACTGCTTTTTCCCGCCTCCAGGCCTGTGAACTCCTCGGTGGGTGGGGCCAACTGCCTGGCTCCGCCCCACCTGGTGTGGACATCAGACCCTGGAGGAGGCAACAAGGATTTTGTTTGACTGTTGTTGACTATCCAGGGGAAGGGGGTGTGTGTGATGTTGTGCTTGTGATAACCTGGCTAGTCCAGGGCGTCACACATCCTCAACCAGAAAAGGTCCCACAAGTTCCTCTTTGATCATACCAGCCCATACCAGTACCCCACCTCCACCTTGCTGGCACCTGAGTCGGAGTGGAGCTCTCTGCCCTTTACTGATCCATCCATCTGGCCCATCAAGAGTCACTCTCATTTCATCAGTCCATAAAACCTTTGAAATATCAGTCTTAAGAGATTTCTTGGCCCAGTCTTGACGTTTTATCTTATATTTCTTGTTCAAAGGTGGTCGTTTTTCAGCCTTCCTTCCCTTGGCCATGGCCCTGAGTATGGCACACCTTGTGCTTTTTGATACTTCAGTAACGATGCAGCTCTAAAAATGGCCAAACTGGTGGCAAATGGCATCTTGGCAGCTTCACGTTTGATTTTCCTTAATTCATGGGCAGTTATTTTGCGTCATTTTTGTCCAACATGCTTCTTGCGACCCTGTTGGCTATTTGCCATGAAACGCTTGATTATTCGGTGATCACGCTTCAACAGTTTGGCAATTTCAAGACTGCTGCATCCCTCTGCAAGATAACTCACAATTTTGGACTTTTCAGAGCCAGTGAAATCTCTCTTCTGACTCATTTTGCCAAAGGAAAGGAAGTTGCCTAATAATTAAGCACACCTTATATAGGTGTTTATGTCATTACACCACACCCCTGCTCATTACAGAGACGCACATCACCTGATTTACTTAATTGGTAGTTGGATTTCACGCCTATACAGCTTGGAGTAAGACAACATGTATAAAAAGTCATGTGATCAAAATACTCATTTGCCTAATAATTCTGCACACAGTGTATTGTTAATAAAGGTTATTTTTACAGGGTATTTCAATAGTTTGGTGTTTCAAAGCCATAGGATCCATTGAGTCAGTGTCAGAGTGGGAAGGTCCTGAGGTCAGCGATTTCGAAGATGAGAGGAGACAACATCCGGAGGAGCCAAAAAGAAGCCGAGGTCCATGAAGGAAGAGACGTTCTCTTTGTCCTGTGAGGATAGTGCACACCAACATGACAGCCGAGCCTTGCGGCATCTAGTTCCCAGGAACGGACGCTACCTCCCAACAGTACCGTGAGTTCTTCTTCGGTGTGCACACCTGATAAGGTCTAGTATAGGTCTTGGTAGCCAGAGCATGGTAGCTTAGCGGTTTGCTTAGCAGAGGCCAGTTAGGTTGTTATTAGTGTTGAGCGAGTATGCTTGTTACTACTCGGTACTCGCACGAGTATCACTGTACTCGGGCTACTCGGCGGGGACCGAGTAATCTCGCAATACTCGTGCTGTACTCGTGGTCTTCATGTTGGCGCTCTTTTTAGGGCCAGCCCTTATG
Organism: Anomaloglossus baeobatrachus; assembly: GCF_048569485.1. Classification (NCBI taxonomy): domain Eukaryota; kingdom Metazoa; phylum Chordata; class Amphibia; order Anura; family Aromobatidae; genus Anomaloglossus; species Anomaloglossus baeobatrachus. The sequence goes on from NC_134354.1 coordinate 436,496,702, forward strand.
CAGGGATTGGCTGGCAGACCACTGCAATGCCACAGCCCTGTTGTGGAATTGAAGTGATTGGCCGGCCCTCACAGCATGACCTGCCTTTAGCCCGACACTTCCCCGCTCGGCTACGGCCCCTCCTGCACTCCACTCCGCGTGTACATATATATGCACGCTTACACACACACGCACGTTTTTTTTTTTAATTTACAGTTTTATGGTTTCTACATGCTGCCGGTGGTCATTTCAGAATAATACTCGGGTCTCCCATAGGATAACATTGGGCTCGGTGCTCGGGCCGAGTACACGAGTATCTTGGGATGCTCGGCCCGAGCCTCGAGCACCCGAGCTTTTTAGTACTCGCTCATCACTAGTTGTTATTGCAGCATAGTTCTAAGTAAATTTTCCTTGTAATCCTTCTACTTGGATTGATTCTTGTGCTAGATGGGAAACATACAGTTGTGCTCAAAAGTTTACATACCCCAGTGGATTTTTTTTTTTTTTGCTTTCTTGGCCTTTTTAAAGAGAATATGAATGATAACATAAAATCTTTTTTCCCCACTCACGGTTTGTGGTTGGGTGAAGCCATTTATTGTCAAACTCCTGTGTTATCTTTTTTTAAATCATAATTACAACCAAATACATCCAAATGACCCTGATCATAAAGGGAACCAAACATCATGTTTTTCGTCTATAAGGTGCAGCCAGAGCAGTACTGGCACTATCAGGCACAGTGTGTACATACCATCAGGGTACAGCTCGGGTGTTTAGGCAGCGAAATCCAACTTTATAAAGTTTGAAAATTCGTGCACTTTTTGATTGACGTGTGCACCTCTTTCCTAAGGTCCGGGCGTGTTAGGCACGTGTATCCCCGCCCCCTCCCCCACCGCTGCCTGTTCCTCCCTCTCTCTGGTTGTATTTAAATTTCCTTCTTCAGTAACATGACGTAGGAGTTGGCGCCTGCGCATAGCGCTTATCTCCGGCGCCATGTTTCTGAAGCCCGCAGTACCGTGTAGCCGTGTGCACGAGAGGGTGGCGCATGCGCCCTCGCTTCTTCAGATCCTGTTGTGACCGCGGGAGCGTGCGCGGTTACAACAGGACTGGAGATCAGCTGACAGGAGGACGCGATTAGCTGCAGCTACCAGCACAGCAGCTGCCTAGGACACCGGGGCTCAGGTGAGGTGAGTTCACAATGCTGTGTGTGCGCCCCTGCATTGGCCTGGGCTCACCTTCTGAATGCCAGGTCACTGCAGGAAAGCACTCACAGCTGTGTGTCTGTGCTATGTGTGTGTGTGCTATGTGTGTGATTCTGTGCAGTGTGTGTGTGCAGTGTGTGTGTGCGCAGTGTTTGTGCGCAGTGTGCGCGCACGCTGGGTGGTGTGTGTGCGCGCGCACGCTTTGTGGTGTGTGTGCGTACGCACGCTGTGTGGTGTGTGTACGCACGCTGTGTGGTGTGTGTACGCACGCTGTGTGGTGTGTGTACGCACGCTGTGTGGTGTGTGTGCGCGCGCGCGCACGCTGTGTGGTGTGTGTGCAGAGTGTGTGTGCAGTGTGTGCGCGCTGTGTGTGTGCGCACACGCTGTGTGGTGTGTACGCACGCTGTGTGGTGTGTGTGTGCAGTGTGCGCGCACGCTGTGTGGTGTGTGTGTGCGCGCATGCTGTGTGGTGTGTGTGTGCGCGCACGCTGTGTGGTGTTTGTGTGTGTGTCCTGAATCCAGGCCTGGCATTACTGGAGTTTCCTCCGGTAGCCAGTCCGATGCTGCACTGCAGTGTGTAGTTTTTTTTTTCTCAGATGATTTGGATCCAGATTGGATGGCGCGGGACCCTTGACCCAGGATTACTGAGGAGAGGGGTTCTTTATTTAAAAAAAGATGGAGTCACTAATTTTGTTGTGTTTTATTTCTAATAAAAATATTTTTCTGTGTGTTTTTTTTTTTTTTCATCTTTACTAGAAATTCATGGTGGCCATGTCTAATATTGGCGTGACACCATGAATTTCGGGCTTAGGGCTAAATGATAATTCACACCTAGCCCTAACCCCATTATTACCCAGTGAGCCACCCGGCATCAGGGCAGCTGGAGGAGTTGGATACAGCGCCAGAAGATGGCGCTTCTATGAAAGCGCCATTTTCTGGGGTGGCTGCGGACTGCAATTCGCAGCAGGGGTGCCCAGAAAGCTTGGGCACTCTGCACTGGGGATTCCAATCCCCAGCTGCCTAGTTGTACCTGGCTGGACTCAAAAATTGGGCGAAGCCCATGTAATTTTTTTTTTATTATTTCATGAAATTCATAATATAATAAAAAATTAAAAAAAAAAAAAAGGGCTTCCCTATATTTTTTAGTTCCCAGCCGGGTACAAATAGGCAGCTGGGGGCAGCCCGTAGCTGCCTGCTGTACCTGGCTAGCATACAAAAACATGGTGAAGCCCACGTCATTTTTGGAGGGGAAGGGGGGGGGGGGCAAAAAATCCTGCATACAGTTCTAGGTGGAGGATGCTGAGCCTTGTAGTTTGACAGCTGCTGTCTGCTCTCCTGCATCCACTAGCGGATGGAGTATGCTGAGCCTTGTAGTTCTGCCCTAAGCCCGAAATCCGAAATTCATGGTGTCACGTCAATATTTGACATGGCCACCATGAATTTTTAGTAAAGAAAAAAAAAAACAAAAAAACAACAACACAGAAAAATATTTTTATTAGAAATAAAACACAACACAATTAGTGACTCCATCTTTATTGAAATAAAGAACCCCTCTCCGCAGTAATCCTGGGTCAGGGGTCCCGCGCTGTCCAATCCGGATCCAATATCATCTGAAAAAAAAACCCAAAAAACTACACACTTCAGTGCAGCGTCGGACTGGCTATCGGAGGAAACTCCAGTAATGCCAGGCCTGGATTCAGGACACACACACACCCCACACAGCGTGCGCACGCACACATACAGCGTGCGCACGCACACATACACCGTGCGCACACACCACACAGTGTGCGCGCGCACACACACACACACACAGTGCGCACACACACACACACCACACAGCGTGCGCGCACGCGCGCGCGCACACACACACACACACCACAGCGCGCACACACACTACACACGCACCACACAGCGTGCGCACGCGCACCACACAGCGTGCACGCGCACCACACCACACAGCGTGCGCGCACACACGCACCACACAGCGTGCGCGCGCGCACACACGCACCACACAGCGTGGGCGCGCGCACACACACCACACAGCGTGGGTGCGCACACACCACACAGCGTGGGCGCGCGCGCACACACAGCGTGCGCCCACACCACACAGCGTGCGCGCGCCCACACCACACAGCGTGCGCGCGCGCCCACACCACACAGCGTGCGCCCACACCACACAGCGTGCGCCCACACCACACAGCGTGCGCGCACACACACACACACCACACAGCGTGCGCACACACATACTCACCACGCACAAACACTGCGCACACGCACACACACACTGCACAGAATCACACACACAGCACACACACACATAGCACAGACACACAGCTGTGAGTGCTTTCCTGCGGTGACCTGGCATTCAGAAGGTGAGCCCAGGTCAACGCAAGGACGCACACACAGCATTGTGAACCCACCTCACCTGAGCCCCGGTGTCCTAGGCAGCTGCTGTGCTGGTAGCCGCAGCTAATCGCGTCCTCCTGTCAGCTAATCTCCAGTCCTGTTGTAACCGCGCGCGCTCCCGCGGTCACAACGGGATCTGAAGAAGCAAGGGCACATGCGCCACCCTCTCATGCACACGGCTGCACGGTACTGCGGGCTTCAGAAACATGGCGCCGGAGATAAGCGCTATGCGCAGGCGCCAACTCCGATGTCATGTTACTGAAGAGGGAAATTTAAATACAACCAGAGAGAGGGAAAAACAGGCAGTGGGGGGAGGGGGATACACGTGCATAACACGCCCGGACATTAGGAAAGAGGTGCACACGTCAATCAAAAAGTGCACGAATTTTCAAACTTTATAAAGTTGGATTTTGCTGCCTAAACACCCGAGCTGCACCCTGATGGTATGTACACACTGTGCCTGATAGTGCCAGTACTGCTCTGGCTGCACCTTATAGACGAAAAACCTGATGTTTGGTTCCATATAAGTTCTCATACCCTGGTGATTTTGGCCTGATAACATGCACAGAAGTTGACACAAATGGGTTTGAATGGCTAATAAAAGGTAATATCCTCACTTGTGACCAGTGTTATTATTCATATTCTTTGTAAAAAAGGCCAAGAAAGAAAAAAAATAAATAAAAAATCCACAGGGGTATGTAAACTTTTGAGCACAACTGTAGTTGGTGCGGTCCAGTGTACACCTTTTTATGGACTGATAAAGGCACTGCATTGGCCAAAACGTTGTGCTGTTTTTATCCCCTCATGTACACGGGGATAAATAAAGATTTTTCCAATTGATGAAGGAGTCTTCGGTGGCTTGGATATTGCAAAATTGGATTAGCCTGGAAAGCTTGCTATTTGTTACCATCTTCTCAGGTAGCCATTAAAAGGTAACACCCATTGAGGACCCCCAATTTTTTTCTATCTACTGGCCAACATGGTACATGAATAGAATATATTATAGGAAAAATATAAAAATATTCTAACAAAATAAGATACCAAATAGTAAGAAAAAATGCATTTGCTCACCTCTGAGTTATCTTTTTATTTCCACAAAAATTCATGTTGGCAGAAACACTATCGTGCACCTACAAAAACAAAGAAAGTATTCATGTTTCATGTACATTATACTGCTTACATTCTTGTAAACCTTACAGTTTCATGCTGCAATCGTCCCAGTCACATATCAAGATGAGTTGCTACCTGTAGAAACAGACGTGTCTCAACTGTCAGATGAGCAGCATTTTCACTTGATCTGCTCACTCAGCTGTGGAGTAGGCCTGTAGCAATAGAAAAATAAAATTTGTTCTAGACTAAGTGAGCAGAACGGGGTATTTTTCTCCAGCCTCAGTCCTTCTATGTATTCATTTGTAACAGCTCAGTTGAGGTCAGGTTTGTTTCCTCTTGACACTGGCCTGATCCACGGCTGAGGGAGCAGATCAGATCACAACACTGCGCCTGTTGTAATATATAGATATATTACACATATATACTGTATGTACACATACACACACACACACACACACACACACACACACACACCCACACACCTAGAGTGATATAAAATGTTATATAATACAACCCTCCCTCATGCACTCTCTTCTCCCCCGTGATCTCTTTCCCCCTGCCCAATGCCCCTCTGTGATAAGCGCAGTGTCCTTACAGCTGAGCGGTGTCCCAGCCATACAGAGCTCAGTGCTGCTGACCGGACGGGTCATGTGATGGCCCTGGTCTCTGCTCCCGGCAGTATACAAAAGCCAGGAGCTCAGGAGGACGCTGCGCTCATCACAGAGTGAGAGAGACAGTGCATGGGGGAGACAGTTACCCAGGCCCCATACATCAGAAAGAGCTGAAGACATCGTTGTGCAAAGTGTGCCGACGGTGTCCCCGACAGCGAGTGGGCCACCCTGTTTGTCCAGGGTCCGGCCCATACAGTGTACGGGGAGCAGGGGAAAGTACGGAATGTGGGCAGGGGGTGGATGAGAGGGGGGCGGGGGCTGTGTTGTACTGTACCTGGTTGGCAGCAGGGCGGCAACATGACGTCTGTGATGTCACGTCGATATTGTCACCAAGGTCCTGCCCCTGTCGACGTGACATCACAGGAAGCAGCAAATCCCGGCAAAAGTGGTCACATGACCGCTCTGAGCCTGGGAAGAGGGGCTGACAGCAGGGCAGGTAGGTAGTCACTATCTATCCACCTATGTAAGCCCAATAGTGAAATAACAAAAAATAAGCAAAATAAGCTGAATAACCCCTTTAATCTATGGACATCTATGGTTTGATTTATTTGCCTGTGTGGATTGGATGGGTTGTTACCTACATCTGGTGAGAAATTCATGTCAATAAAAATTGATGACAGGTTCAAAACTTGTGTCATCTGATGTATAAGGGTATGTGCGCACGTTGCTTTTTACCTGCTTTTTACCTGCTTTTTTGCTGCTTTTTCTTCTGCGCTGTTTAATGCCAAAATGGATGTGTTCTTCTATTCAAGCAAAGTCTATGGGAATTTGGGTTTCTTGTTCACACTATGTTGTTCAAAATGCTGCCTTTTTGAGGCAGAACTTTGGTCAAAAACTCAGCTTTGCAGTGCAAAACCCAAATGGCAAAAACAATTGACATGTTGCTTCTTTGAAAAGCTGAGTTTTTGACCAAAGTTCTGCCACAAAAAGGCAGCATTTTGAACAACATAGTGTGAACAAGAAACCCAAATTCCCATAGACTTTGCTTGAATAGAAGAACACATCCATTTTGGCATTAAACAGCGCAGAAGAAAAAGCAGCAAAAAAGCAGGTAAAAAGCAACGTGCGCACATACCCTAATACTGAAAGTGAAACTATTTGACTGATGAGAATTTTAGACAACAAGCAGCTGATAATTAGTCTATTGTAGCAACATTTATGCAGTTTGCGGTAGGAGGTATGAAGAGCTTTCTATTAATCACCTTTCTGAGTTCCATACAGCTACAGTCCTGGAATCTAGCAACGAGTCATAACAACAAAATTCATGCAGGGTGAGAAGCAAGGGCACAGTCAGGGGCTGGCAGGAAAACTTTGGCCTGCCGGGCAAGCACACAGCAGCGGCCCAAGAGCAGTGGCCCATGCTTATTGTATTTAAGACTACATGTGCACACTGCAGCTTTGTTGTCAGGAAAAAAATGGCACCCTTTCCCAGAGAGCCTGGAAATATAAATTAAAATAAAAAAACATTTGTCATGATGCTGCGTTTTCTATGCGTTTTTTGTGAAAAATAGTGATGGGCAGACTGGACTGTAAAGTCCGAACCCCGCGGGTTTAACACTAGAAGTCCCAGGAATTTTGAGCGCCATAGGGTTTCAATGGTAGAAATGTTAAATGACCCCTCTCTGGGACTTTTAGTGTTAAAGAAACCCGGGAAATAATAATAATAAAAAAAAAAGTAAAAATAAACAAAAATAATGAGAGTGCACTAAACTTTCCTCTCCGACGCAGCTGTAACTGTAACCCAACCTCTTACACTATTTTATTAACCCACAAAACACCTCTGCAAGTATGACGTAATCCACACGAGGTCCCACAACAATTCCAGCACTGCTACATCTGAATTCACTCAGGGGAGGGGGCCGCACGCTGTTTTTTTTTTAAATTATTTATTTAAATCATTTAAAAAAAAAAAAAGAAAAGCTGCATGCGGTTCTTCCTATTTTGATACACAGCCAAGATAAGCACACAGCTGGGGGCTGCAACCTGTAGCCGTATGCTTTATCTGTCCTGAGTATCATAATATGGGGGACCCTAAGCCAATTTTTTATAATTGTTTTAACTGTACGATAGACCAGCAGACCGAGTCTGTGATTGGAAGTGTCAGACAGGCTGTCACTCAGTGCGGGGACGCATCTAACTGCAAACAATCACAGACGCCGATGTGCAGGGAAAGTAGTGCATATTCAATGAATGTAATGAGTGGCCCGGGAAGTGAATGAGTGGCTGCAGGAGCAGTGACAGCCGCCCTAGTGACTCGGAAAGTATGAAGAGCTTACTCCTACCCCTTTCTGTCGGAGTTTGGTCCTCATAGATTATATTGGGATTGCCATCTGGCCAAATACCAGGGATCAATCCCGCATCCACCCTGAGTTGGCAGGGAATTGATCTGTGAGTCTGTGAGTCCTTTCATCACTGTGAGAAACGCAGGGACAAAACACAAAAAAAAAATAAAAAAAACATGCTGCAATTTGTCAAAAGTTTGTGACAATTAAAAAAACTTGCGACGTGTGCACAACAAATCTGAATTCTCATCGACTTTCCTGGGAAGTCAAAAGTCAGAACGTTGACAACAAAACTGCGCCAAAAAACATGGCAAAAAAGTGCAGCATGCGCATGCAGCCTCAGGCTTTTTATCACTTTGCTTACTTTTGTTCTTATAGCAAAATCCTGGTGGTTGGTTCCCTTTAAGCTAGTGACTACAGTTCATTTATCTAAAGCAGAGGCCCTTAACCTGTAGCTCGGGAGCCACATGTGGCTCATGAGACTATGATGTGTGGCTCACGGCTGTTTGCCAGCATTGTGATCTAATAGTGGGTAAGGTGCTACACCAAAGGACAGTTCCACAAAGATAGTGTGTATAAGTTGACAGAAAGTGCGTCTGTCAATACTGGTCAGTCAGTATCTAGTGGAATGGGTTCTCGGCTAGTCAACTACCGGCAGTGCAAAATATATATACACATAATTTTGGTTGCGCTGTATTTGAGTTGTTCAAGGAATCGCCCAATCACTGGATGCATGAAGATAGTGGAGGGTCAGGATAGGATCTAGTCGACGAGGAACGGGGAGGACGCCGACCCCGTATTTTTAGGAAGGGAGAGAGCAGGGTTATATGTATTCCCACCTTTTTCCAACACAAGAATATTTTGATGTATGTACTATGTATGTGATTTATGTGTTTATTAAAGCAAGTAATTTTAAGGTATAGTGAGTAAAGGTAAAATGGGAGAACCAGAATATAAGTATACTGCTTATACGGCTAAGCAGCATAAAGAACTGCTACGATTCCTGGGGGAGAACCTTTGGCTGTAATTATAGTGGTAACAGGGGGCACAACATTGCTACTTCTTGTAGGGCTTTGGATGTGGCTCATGACCATTTCTCAGAGCTGAATGTGGCTCTTAAGGCTGCTTTCACACCTCCGGTTTTAGCAGAGCCAGCCAATCCGGCTCTAAAACCTATGCAACGGATGCGGCGAAAAAAACCCATCCTTTGCATGTTTTTTTTTACATGCGGCCCGTCCGGTTTTTGCCGCCTGCGGCAGGCTGCTGAGCATGCGCAGTGGAAAAAAAACGCATTTTTCCGCATGCGGCATTCATAGGCATGCATTGCAAATCGCGCCGCATTGGCAGGATGCGGCGCGATGCGGTTTTTTTTGCCGGATAAAAAAACGTGCCAGGCAACGTTCCATCCGGCCGCCGCATCGGCTAAATCTGCTGCATGCGGTAAAAACCAGACGGAACGCAAGCACATGCGGCACAATACGACACTAATGCAAGTCAATGCAAAAAAAAAACGCAACCGGAAGCAAAAAAAAAATCAAACGGTTGCGTTTTTTCTGCAAAGCGCCGGATTGTGCTGCACTGGAAAAACCGGATGTGTGAAAGCAGCCTAACTAAGGGTGGTGAACACTGATCTAAGGGGTAATGTCTCTCCTAGTGGAGCGTGACATGATGGGTCTCACTGGCCAAGCAATGGTCCTCTGGGAAAATATGCAAATTGCTTCTTCAGAGAGAACTAAACTTGAACTCTAACATTACCTATTGGATGTAGAAATCCTAAAGGTCAGTATTAGAATAGTCAGTTAACAAGACTTGCCACATGACTTGGGATAAAAGCCAAATCAGACACTACAGAAATGCATTTCGGGGTGTTTGTGCCTCATCAGTGCAAAGCAATAGATCTGATTTGGCTGTATGAGAGGCGTCTGACAGCGTTCTAAGGGGAAACATCTCTCCTAGTGGAGTGACTTGCCTGACATGCCAGTGTGTGAGTCTTACAGGCTATGAAATGATTCTCTGGAAAATTAAATATGCAAATTGCCTCTTTAAAAAAGACGACTTGAACTCTTGCTCCACTTATTAGGGGTAGCAATTCAAAGGGTCATGAGCCAATAATGAGTAGTTTTAAATGATAGCGACCATTTAAAAACATCCCAATAAGGGTACCTTCTCCAAAACGTTTCTTTGGTCTGTATGCTTTTCGTAAGGAAGATAGACTGCACACACACCAAAGTGTTAGTAGGCAGCTCCTGTGCTCGTCCTTTCTACGGACGGTCATATGGAGAATATTACAGGGATATATTGACCAGAAGCTTTTATTAACCAGGCAGTAGTCTATAGAGTCGGTCGTACAGACGACATGCAAGAAGATCATCAAATCACTTTATTTAAATAAAAAAAAGTGTTGATTTCTACATTAAGGCTGAGGCCACATGGGTATTTAGCATCGAATACGAAAGCATCCGATGTGTTATGCTAATGACCCTCGCATCCCGCTCTGCTGCAAGTATAAGCTAAGTGTCATCATACTGTGATGTGATCCTGCGATCGGAGCACAGCTGCGGAAGACAGGGAAGGAGTAATCTCCACATCTCCTCCATTATCAGCTGACGCAATTATCACACTGCACTTCGGTGTCATGCAAGTGCAGTGCGATGTTTCTCTCGCACCCATAGACTTGTATGGGTGCGAGTGAAAATGAATTAGATTCCATCCGCAACATGCTGCGATTGTTTTGTCGATCAGATTAGGGCTGAGGGAAAAAAGAAAAAAAAAAAAAAAAAAATCGCACATGGGAACGGGCCCATAGAGTAACATGGGTCCGAGTGGAATGCGTTTTTTTTATCGCATTCCACTTGCCCCATTTTACTTGACATGTGTCCTTAGCCTTAAAGTGTTGGCCATCACTAGGTCTCTCCTTTTCTTCTAATCTGCTCTCCGTTGCTAGGTAAAGTCCGCCTCAGGTAACAGAGATGACAGAATAAATTATGGGACGTGGGGGGATTGTTTGTAGATGCAGGTTGCTTTCTACGAATATGAACAGCCTCTTGCAGTAGATATGGCACCTGTTATATCCCAATGTATACAGATGTGCCACCAGTAAGACAGCTCTGGGACATAGAGATTATTTCAGACCTGACATAAACCAAGCACTTACACCCCCGCCCTTCCTCGATGTTATACATCAACTGTCTGACAACATTTACTACAGTTGTTGCAAATTCATCCATATGATCCGGCCATATAGTAATAGTCTGTGGCCACTACATGGAAGCTTTGAGAACCACCTCCTACCCAATGTTACCTGTGGCTCTTCTATTGATTAGCTATCCTTGTGTGACATCACATGTGTCACACCGCTACAACTAACATCAAGGAAAACTGGCCAAAGAGATAGCCACGGTTGCCATCTGATAGAAGGCGGTTCTCAGGACTTGTGTCCAGTAGCCATAGATTACTCACTAGGCCACTGTACGGGTCCTGAAAATTGATTTGCCCCAACTCTAGTTACCCATGTCAGGGATGTCACATAACACAAGACGTATTACCCCTCCTCTTCAGCACCTTCTAGGGTCTTATTATTCCCAGTCAGGTTACCTAGCGGTTCCCTTACAATGGCCGACTTCAGGACCGTAACAAGCTCCAATTGACTAAATACAAGTCGTTAAAGGGGTAGTTCGCCCGTATTTTTTTATTGTCTAGTTCGATATTATATTGAGAAACAATGTTTCTGTCAAATACCTTGTGTTGGCAATAGTGCCTGTGAGAGACGCTATTGGAGACCGCTGTTCCCCGCTCCAGTGACGTCACCGTCAAGTGCCGCACACGTCACATCCCTGCGGCCGGCTGCAGTTTTCCTGACTCACTGAGCAGTGGGCGGTGTTTCACTGCTTGTCACAGCCCAGCGCGTCTCCTGCTCCCTCACAGCAGAACGCTGCAAGCAGGAGACGCGCTGGGCTGTGACAAGCAGTGAAACACCGCCCACTGCTCAGTGAGTCAGGAAAACTGCAGCCGGCCGCAGGAATGTGACATTTGCAGCACTTGACGGTGACGTCACTGGAGCGGGGAACAGTGGTCTCCAATAGCGTCTCTCACAGGCACTATTGCCAACATAAGGTATTTGAGAGAAACATTGCTTCTCAATATAATATCGAACTAGACAATAAAAATATGGGTGAACCACCCCTTTAAGGCTAGGTTCACATTTCCGTTGTTTTGCATCAGTCACATGCGTTGCTTGACGCATGTGACTGATGCGTTGTACAACGGATGACAAAGAACAGAAATCATTGTCGGACTCCGTTGTGTGTGGGGGGCGGAGTGCGAGGGAGGCCGTGGCACTGAGGACGTCAGTGCTGCGGGGACTGCGGGGCTGGTGACAAGTGAGTGTGTGTACACATGCGGAGTGCGGGAGGGGGCGGAGCCGAGTGGGGAAGTGTCGGCCTCCTTGCACACGTATCCAGGGTAAATATCGGGTAACTAAAAGCAAAGCATTTTTTGCTTGGTTATCCGATATTTATCTTGGTTACCAGCGTACACCGCTAAGTGCTGGCTCCCTGCACACGTAACCACTGTAAATATCGGGTAACTAACCAAAGCGCATTGCTTGATTACCTGATGTGTATCCTGGTTACGAGTGCAGGGAGCCAGAGAGCATGCGCAGCAAAATACTACAGATTGCGCTGCTCAAAAAACGTTACAGGCTGCGTTGCTCCCGCCCCGCGGTCAGTTAAAAAAACGACTGACCGCGACGCAGCGCAGCATCATCAGTCGCAATCAGTCACTAATAGAAGTCTATGGGGAAAAACTGGATTCCTGCAAAATATTTTGCAGGATACCGTAATTCCTCAAGGCGACGGATTGTGACTGATGTAAAACAACGCAAGTGTGAACCTAGCCTAAGTGATCAATTACACAAGGATAGAGCCAGAATTTCAGCTAGTTCGACCATTTTGTACCCATACACAGTGCTGTGCCATCGGCGGCATATCCCCTGCATATGACAAAGGTGTAAACATGGGTGATGGCTGGCATGTCCACACCGCCAGGTAATCAGGTACTCGTTACTGAGGTTTAGCTCACATACAAGTGCCATAGTGTGGAGCCAACAAAGATACGAGAAATATCCATGCTGCAGGAAGTTATGTGGAGCTGGCAGGGGGCATTATCACTGGGCACTGTAATGGGAGAGCTAGGCAGCAGGGGCAGAGGCTTCAGAAGTACTGGGCACAGTGATGGAGCAATGCTAGGGCCGAGAGCAGGCCAGGGGCTCAGTGCATTCTCAGGCTTCTGACAGAAAGTGAAAGTGCATCCAACATGGATGACAGTGACCTGCACAGTGCAGCAGCACCTAGGGAGAGCGGACGGGACTTGCATGCCTAGTGACACTACCATACAGCCCTGCACGGCGCACATAGAAGAAAGCTGCCTCCATAGTAATGGCTGCCCCAAATAACCGGAAAAACACAGAGCGTCGGCGTCTTACCGACAGACCACACAAGCGCGTCAGGTTACAGTAACAGTTGAATCTTCCGCCAGAGTGACGTCACGTGCCATGTGGGTGGAGTCACTGGTGACTTCCGGATGGAAGGTTCCCGAGCATAGATTGCTATGCAGCCCACCGTCCGTATACATACAGTCATGTGCATTGTACTGTGCGGTTATTAAGCAGGACGAGTTTTCATTGGTGATTAACCCTTTAATCATGTACGCTGCGATGTCACAACCCCAAAAGATCCGTTTCTCAGTACACAGAAAGCTAAGGTCATATTAGGCCCCGCCTACTTACGCGTTGTCTCTTAAAGGGGAACGCAATAAATTCATACATCAGCCTGGCTTCATTTATGCACCAGGTATGTCTCTGACATTGCAGACTCAAAGTTTAAAAAGGACTTGTCATGTAAAAAAAAAACCTATTAACCTGCAGATATGGGCTTAATCTGCAGGGTAATAGCGTTCTATAGCTGTGTAGCTGCTGCACTGAAAGCCCCGGGAGGAAATGATTTACTGTATATTGCTGTTGGCAGCCTCAGCTTTCAGTCCCAGAGGCACGGCATCAGTCATCACTCAGTACAGGAGTGCATCATACTGCATCATACCTCTGAACAAGTGCAAAACTAGAGTTCAGTGGACCCCAGGGAAAAATTTGGACTGTCACCCCACCCCACCCCAACCCTAGAATATTGATCAGATTTATGGGCCATTGTAGCATTCTAAATCCTATAAAGACATACAAGTTGCCCTCATTATGTAGCAATGTGTCCTATTCTGTTTTGTTCTAATGTACCCCATCCTGGTAAATATGTCCCCATCCTGGTATATATGCTGCCCATCCTAGTATATATGCCCCCCTTCCTGATATATATATCCCCATCCTGGTATATATGCCCCCCATCCTGATATATATGTCCCCATCCTGGTAAATGTGTCCTCCATAGAGATGAGCAGACCCGTTGAACTTCGGTTCTGCGGGTTAAGCCAGACTTTAGGTAAAGTTCAATTCTGGATCTAAACTTGACCCAAATCGCTCATCGCGGAACAGTTCCAAAAGTATTATAGAGACCTATATAACATAAAGGGCAAATTTGGAGACATGCCACATGACGCATTAGAAAATAAAATAAACGACTACGTATCCAGAACGGCCCTACCGGTTATACCCAGCGCTGAGGTTGAAAATTTAGAGACGGACTTTACAGAAGCAGAAGTGGCATCTATCATTAAAGAATCTCCCTCAGGCAAAAGTCCGGGTCCAGATGGGTTCACCCCTAAATTTTATAAAATATTCCAAACTCAGCTATCCCCGTTCTTGACTAAAGTATTTAATTCCATCTCAGAAAATTCCCAATGGGTGGCGCAATCTCTCGAAGCCCATATATGTGTTATCCCCAAACCGGGGAAGGATCACATGTTAGTTACAAATTACAGACCCATTTCACTGATCAATCTAGACCTAAAACTTTTTTCCAAAGCCTTAGCCAACAGACTTGCTCCTTCCTTGCCCGGGATAATACACACAGATCAAGTGGGGTTCGTACAAGGTCGGGAGGCGCGTGACAATACCAACAAACTGTTCCTCCTGATGACTCGGTCGAGGGCTCATTCTCTTCCCATGTGTTTACTCTCAGTGGATGCGGAGAAGGCCTTTGACCGGGTCAGTTGGAATTTCATGATGGCCGCTCTAAAGCAGGTGGGTTTGGGCAAAAAATTTTTAGATAGGATTGCGTCCCTTTATTCGAGACCCTCAGCAAAAGTTAGGACGGATGGGTTTCTGTCGTCATCGTTTCAGGTCCACAATGGAACAAGGCAAGGATGTCCATTGTCACCTCTGCTCTACGTCATTGTGATGGAGCATCTCGCGGTCGCCATAAGAAATAATGCTAGTATCCATGGGATAGAGGCCGGGGGAGGGAATCGCAAGTTAGCTTTATTTGCTGACGACCTTCTCATGTTTATTTCCCAGCCACACATATCCTTCCCGTCTTTGCTCAAAGAGTTCGAGGAGTTTGGTAACTTAAGTAATTTTAAAGTGAACTTCTCTAAATCAGAGGCTATGAATGTGACCCTGTCGGCGGAAGATCTAGCCCGTACAACCCAAAATTTTGCCTTTAAGTGGCAACCGTCAGCTATAAAATATCTGGGGGTAGTTGTACCTCGGGATCCAACAAAAATTATGCATCATAATTTTCTACCCCTGTTAGAGAGGACAATTAGGGATTTAAAGAAGTACGACAAAAAAAGACTATCGTGGTTTGGGCGTATCAACGCTATTAAAATGGATGTTCTTCCTAGGTTTCTTTTCTTGTTCCAAACGGTACCTATTCAGCTGCCGGGGAGTTACTTTTCCAAAATTCGGACGGCTTTGTCAAGGTTCGTTTGGGGGAATAGGAGACCTCGGACAAGCATAAAAACTCTTACCAGACACAAAAATAATGGAGGGGCAGGGCTCCCAAATTTCCAGTTATACTACAGGGCAACTATTCTAACGAGGATAATGGATTGGCACTTCCATAGGAACTCGAAACAATGGGTCGCGATCGAACAGGACGGATTGGGAGTCCCTTTGCACTTCCTCTCATGGATGGGAAAGGAGAGTAGGTCACAGATAGAGAAGGGAATGGAGTTTATTTGGACAGTGATGGGGACGTGGGACGGTGAGGTTAAGAGGGGTTCTCTCTCACAGGGGAGGGGTCCACTTACCCCCCTCTTTGGCAACCAGGAGTTCCCTCCGGGGCTTCATTCCAATAAATTTCTGGGATATGCTCGGGTGGAGGAAACTCGTTTTTTTCATGTGCTCCAGGGAAATACCCTGCCCCCTTATGCATCTCTACGGGCCACAGGGAGAGAGGTTTCCTGGATAGAATATATGCAGCTGAAATCGTTTCTATCCAACCAGGACAGGGAGAGGAAGTTGAGGACCCCCCCTACTCCATTTGAGAAATTGTTCTTGCAGGGTTCGTCACCTGGGCATGTCATCTCTCTTATTTATAAAATGCTGAACCAGAGAGACATGTCGGACAAACCCAAATTTGTCTATAGATGGGGAGAGGAACTGGGAGAGGACATTTCGGAGGACAGATGGAGCAGGGCGTTTCTGTGGACCCACAAACTTTCTCTGGCTTGTGCCGCCCAAGAGAAAAACTATAAAATTCTCACAAGGTGGTACCAATACCCGACCAAATTGCATGCTATCTTTCCCTCAGTGTCCGACATGTGCTGGAGATGTGGTACAGAAAAAGGGTCTATGTTACATATATGGTGGAGCTGTGCTAAATTGCAACCATTCTGGGACTCAGTGTTTTCTCTGTATAAAAAGATGAGTGGGGGTGAGGTGGAGAGATCTCCCCAGGTGGCCCTCCTCTCTATCCTCCCAGGTTCATTCAAGTCACAAAAGAGGGACCTGCTGCGATTTTGTTTAGCGGCAGCCCGTATAATTATTCCCAGATACTGGAAACAGACTAGATGCCCCACGTTAGCTGACTGGGTAGAGGAGATGGCAAACCTCCAGAGAATGGAGCAACTCACAGCTGAACTTAATGGGCTCACGGAAAAATTTATCACAGTGTGGGGACCGTGGATTACGTTCATGGAGTCTCCTGAGTTCACGGTGAGTCTGGCAGGTTATTTGGGATGAGAAATGGTGACATACCTTGTCTTCCCCTCTCCCCACACACTTTTTTCCCCCACCCCCTCTTTACCCTACTTTCTTCACTCTATTTGATTCCTTCTTTTCTAAGCTTATATCTGTTCTTTTTTTTTTTTCTAGTTTTCTACTTTTTCTTAAATGTTTATTCAATAACTTAAAAGGGGATTGTTTTATGCTGAGAGTGGTCTTGTCAATTATCAGGAGACATGTTTAGCTGGAACTCTGATTTCTAGTGTATGGTTTGTCATGGAGTGTTAGCATAAGGATAGCTTATAGAGTTCCAATGAAATCTACAATGTGATGTTATTTTTGTCATTCCGAAACTGAGAGATCACTGTTTATGTTTTATAATCTTTATAAATGTTCAAGATGTATGCTTGATTTATAAACTTAATAATAAAACAGATTTGAAATAAACTTGAACCAAATCTCATTAGAAGTCACTGATTGGGCAGTTCAGGTCTCCAAGCACATATAGCCAGCCAAAGCCCTTCCAGGGAAGGGAGAGCAGGGTGTTTTTGGTTTTTTTTTTGTACATACTACATCTGATCATGCTGTTGTTACCCCCAGTGTGAGCCACACAAGTTACTCCTTGTGGTGCCTCCGGATATCATTATTGCAGAACCATTGCCTTCACACAAGTCAGCATAGGAAGCCGAACTTACGGCCCTCACTAAAGCCTGCAGACTGGTAGAAGGAAAAATGGACAATATCTACAGGGACTCCAGATACGCGTCTCTGTGGGCACTATGAGGCTACAAAACAGCCAGTGGAGCACCCATAAAGAACTCTGAAGCTGATGAAGCATTGATCACAGCTTTCAAACTACCAACGGCCGTAGCAGTTATAAAAATTAAAGCACACAGGAAACTAAACTCAGGGGTAGACTTAAGGAATCAAATAGAAAAATATGTTAGGGGGGACTGTGAGAATAGAAAAATATATTGTATGTGCTTTTCTACTGTGAGAATACAATGCCTTTTCTATAACTAAGCTTTATTTCTATACAAGTAACAAGAGATTGTAAGCATGTCTACGTCAAGGTCAGCAGCTGAAGACTGATACAAAGGGACAGAATGCAGATGTTGATAACAAAG
This sequence comes from Anomaloglossus baeobatrachus, assembly GCF_048569485.1. Lineage (NCBI taxonomy): Eukaryota > Metazoa > Chordata > Amphibia > Anura > Aromobatidae > Anomaloglossus > Anomaloglossus baeobatrachus. The sequence continues at coordinate 436,514,588 of NC_134354.1, forward strand.
CTTGGCTATCTGCGCAAGTCCAAATTTATGGCTGAGGTGCAATTTTGAGTGGAATTTTACTAAAAAATTAACCCATTATCGCTCTATAAAAGGCTTGTAAAAATAAAGCGGATCACATGGGCACCTTCACTGAGAAGGAATTCATACCAGATGTTATCTGTGTGGTCTGGATTTCTACACCGGCTCTCAGCGAGCTTCAATTTGAGGTTACAGCAGACATTCACGGTTAAGAAGGAGATTTCCCGAAAACAATGGAATTTCTACTTGACACATGTCCTTATTGTAGGCCTTTTCCTGTTATATATGTCACCATCCTGGGCCGCTCCTGGTATATATGTCTCCATCCTGGTATACATGTCCACATCCTAGGCCCCATCTTGGTATACATGTCCCCATCCTGTAACAATACATTGTATGCAGAATTATTAGGCAAATGAGTATTTTTATAACATGATACTTTTTGTACATGTTGTCGTACTCCAAGCTGTATAGGCGTGAGAGCCAACTACCAATTAAATAAAACAGGTGATGTGCATCTTTGTAATGAGGAGGGATGTGGTGTAATGACATCAACACCCTATATAAGGTGTGCTTAATTATTAGGCAACTTCCTTTCCTTTGGCAAAATGGGTCAGAAGAGAGATTTCACGGGCTCTGAAAAGTCCAAAATTGTGAGATGTCTTGCAGAGGGATGCAGCAGTCTTGAAATTGACAAACTTTTGAAGCGTGATGACCGAACAATCAAGCATTTCATGGCAAATAGCCAACAGGGTCGCATGAAGCGTGTTGGCCAAAAAAGGCGCAAAATAACTGCCCATGAATTGAGGAAAATCAAGCGTGAAGCTGCCATTTGCCACCAGTTTGGCCATATTTCAGAGCTGCAACGTTACTGGAGTATTAAAAAGCACAAGGTGTGCCATACTCAGGGACATGGCCAAGGTAAGGAAGGCTGAAAAACAACCACCTTTGAACAAGAAACATAAGATAAAACGTCAAGACTGGGCCAAGAAATATTTTAAGACTGATTTTTCAAAGGTTTTATGGACTGATGAAATGAGAGTGACTCTTGATGGGCCAGATGGATGGGCCAGAGGCTGGATCAGTAATGGGCAGAGAGCTCCACTCCGACTCAGACGGCAGCAAGGTGGAGGTGGGGTACTGGTATGGGCTGGTATCATCAAAGATGAACTTGTGGGACCTTTTCGGGTTGAAGATGGAGTGAAGCTCAACTCCCAGATCTACTGCCAGTTTCTGGAAGACAACTTCTTCAAGCAGTGGTACAGGAAGAAGTCGGTATCGTTCAAGAAAAACATGATTTTCATGCAGGACTATGCTCCATCACATGCATCCAACTACTCCACAGCGTGGCTAGCCAGTAAAGGTCTAAAAGATGAAAAAATAATGACATGGCCCCCTTGTTCACCTGATCTGAACCCCGTATAGAACCTGTGGTCCCTCATAAAATGTGAGATCTACAGGGAGGGAAAACAGTACACCTCTCGGAACAGTGTCTGGGAGGCTGTGGTGGCTGCTGCACACAATATTGATCGTAAACAAATCAAGCAACTGACAGAATCTATGGATGGTAGGCTGTTGAGTGTCATCATAAAGAAAGGTGGCTAATCACTAATTTTTTGGGGTTTTGTTTTTGCATGTCAGAAATGTTTATTTCTAAATTTTGTGCAGTTGTATTGGTTTACCTGGTGACAATAAACAAGTGAGATGTGAATATATTTGTTTTTTATTAAGTTGCCTAATAATTCTGCACAGTAATAGTTACCTGCAAAAACAGATACTGTATCCTCCTAAGATACCCCTTCCTGGTATATATGTCCCATCCTAGGCCCCATCTTTGTAGATATGTCCTGATCGTCGGCCCCTCCTGGTATAGATATGTCCCCATCCTGTTATACTTGTCACTTTCCTCGGACACTTCTCGTATATACTGTATGTCCCCTTCCTGGTATATATGTCTCTGTTTTGTTTCTAACGCAAGAAAAAAATAAAACATTCTATGCACCTTTCCCGACTCCCACGGCGTCCTCTTCTGTGGCCAGCAGATTACATTGAAGTCTGTGCTATAGTGACGCATGTCATGCGTCCCCAGTCAAGGTACCACTGCCAGCCACTGTTTGGTTAGTAGCTTGTACTGCAGTGCAGGTGCCGGACGGGTTGCTGTGCTGTAATGCATTTCAACTGGATGTGCACCCTCGGATGCACATCCAGCTGAAACAGGCGCTGAAGTCTGCGTGCCCCCCCCCCCTCCCTGTGCCCAGTTGTGATTCCTGTGACTGCAATCATTACGCCCCTGCTCCCAACTGTTGAATAGAAGGAGGGAAAAATGATGTGGCATGTGCAGTATGCCATGCACATTTTAACCACAGCCCTAGCCATACACCCAAGCCACACCCATTTAGCAATGAGAGACATTCATCAGACACATGAGACTTCAAGGCATAAATCCAAATCTGGGAATGTTGCGCTGCATACACGACAATAGAGGTGAGCAGATCGATTCGCAAGACTCTAGCCAAGGTCAATGATACCTGGCGGGTAGACGGGAGGTTGTGAATCTCTTATCTTCTGACGTCCCCGCGGCTATTGTTTATCCGGGCTGGTGTTACATCATCTGTGCGTTATGCTCTTCTCTAGTTGGGACCTATGGATTTATTTTTTGTTCTTTCATTTATAGTCATAGCAGCCAGAACTTTCTTATCTTGATGTAAGCGTAACTATATGTGGAGTGTCTCAATGACTGATTGTGTATCCTACTGAACCAGACTAAGGCCCCTTTCAGACGTCCACGTTTCAGGTATGTGTGACATCCATTTTTAAAGGCAACCTGTCACCTAGAATATGCGTTCTGACCTATCAGCAGACACATGTGTGCCCTAATTACACCTCCCTACCCATCCCTGTGCTGTAAAATTGTATAATATGAAAGTAATAAAAAAACATTTTATTACCTTCATATTTCGTATGTAAATAGCAGGGAATGTGGTCACAGGGGCGGCGCCTTGCCCTATGGACGTCTGCATATTTCCATGATATCACGCCCCTGTGGGCGTGATACCATGGAGTGACGTCCCCGTCACACATTCTATCCTGCGAGCATTGTGGCAGGCTTCTCTTCCGGGTTCTCCTTGTCAGTTTCAGACGCGCACTGCACATGTGCAGTGCGCGTCTGAAGCTGGCGATTGAACACCTGGAAAAGAATCCTGCTGCAATGCTCGTAGGATAGAATGCGCGATAATACCACGGAAATATGCAGACGTCCATAGGGCAAGGAGCCGCCCCTGTGACCACATTCCCTGCTATTTACATACGAAATATGAAGGTAATAAAATGTTTTTTATTACTTTCATATTATACAATTTTACAGCACAGGGATGGGTAGGGAGGTGTAATTAGGGCACACATGCGTCTACTGATAGGTCAGAACGCATATTCTAGGTGACAGGTTCCCTTTAACATAGGTGCCACACGTACCCATATTATTCTCTGGTTTTACTCACACGGCCGTGTTTTCACACGAACCGTGTGACCCCCTCATGGCCCCGCACGCACAAAGACATGTCCGTTTTTTTCTCCGGCAACACGGGTGTCACACGGATCTCACACTGATGTGATCCTTATGACATCAGTGTGACACATACCGGAGAAAACACAGGTCTTTGAAATAGAAAGATTTTCTATTTTCACCTGTATCCTGCGCTGTTTTCTTCGGGTCTGCGGTCTCCTGCTTCTGAACCCTGCTCAATATATTCATTGATTATTCACTGCACTGAGGAGCTGGAAGTTGGAACATCTCGGGGACAACATTGCCGGTAACAGGTGAGTATTCAGCAAGCAACCAGTGTGTGTAGTGACGTCCAGAAGGTCATCAGAGATCCCAATGAATGCTGATGAACCCGTGAAGTCACCATGGTGCCACCCGCTGTAGCGCGGGTGTCACGGGGGTGTCATCAGAGTTCATTGGGAATGCCCATGACCTCCTGGACGTCACTGCACACACTGGTTGCTGGATACTCACCTGTCCCCAGTAATGCTGTCCCTGCGATGCTCCGGCTTCCATGTCCGAGGTGCAGTGAATAATCAATGAATATAATGAGCGGCGGTCAGAAGCAGAAGACAGCAGAGCCGAAGAAAACAGCGCTGGATACAGGTAAATATAGAAAATCTTTTTTATTTCAAAGACCTGTGTCACACGTATGATCATACCGATTACTGATGTATGTGGCTTGTACCTGATTTCACACATCTGTGTTTAAGGAGCCTCAAAGGATTTTAAACACTTAGCAAAGCCTTTGCAGGTATTTTGTGGTAATTTTTCTAATTTTCTGAGATAATGACTTTTGGGTTTTCATTGGCTGTAAACCATAATCATCAGCATTAACAGAAATAAACACTTGAAATAGACGACTGTGTGTAATGATTCTATATAATATATAGGAATAAATCCTTCTGTGCGTAATGACTATATAATATATGCATTGCCTTTTTGGATTGAATTACTGAAATAATTAACTTTTTGATGATATTCTAACTTATTGAGATTCACTTTTATCTCTTATCTACCTGAATAATATTTTTCTGGATTCCCTGTCCCCACTACTGCTAAAGATTACCAAATTCCCCTGTCTCTCAGTTTGGTTGGTGGCTCATTGGTAGAGCTACTGCCTGCTAATATAGAGTAAAGGCCGCTTTACACGCTGCGATCTCGCTAGCGTGCGTACCCGCCCCCATCGGTTGTGCGTCACGGGCAAATCGCTGCCTGTGGAGCACACAATTGCTTGGACCCATCACACTACTTACCTGCCTAGTGACATCGCTGTGACCGGTGAACCGCCTCCTTTCTAAGGGGGCGGTTTGTTCGGCGTCACAGCAACGTCACTAAGCGGCCACCTAATAGAAGCGGAGAGGCGGAGATGATCGGGACGTAACATCCCGCCCACCTCCTTCCTTCCCCTCATTGTCGGCGGCCGCAGGTAAGGTGAGGTTCCTCGTTCCTGCGGTGTCACACATAGCGATGTGTGCTGCCGCAGGAACAACGAACAACATCGTACCTGTAGCAGCAACGATATTTGGGAACTGGACAGCATGTCAACGAGCAACGATAAGGTGAGTATTTTTGCTCGTTAGCGGTCGCTCATACGTGTCACACGCAAAGACGTCGCTAATGAGGCCGGATGTGCGTCACGAATTCCGTGACCCCCAACGACATCGCGTTAGCGATGTCGTTGCGTGTAAAGCGTCCTTTACTTGAGTTCAATTCCCTGGAAAACAGAATGGTTGAGAGGAAAAAAAAAAAGACATATAAACATACACTTTAGTAAAAACACAGCTGGTGGTATGATAAGTTAAAGATATCCCAATGGTGTTTGAACATCAAATTATTTTAAGGTCATCAAAAACAATACATTCTCCACTAGAAGCCACTTCAGGGAATGCCACTCATTTGAGGGTTTTTTGGGGGAGATTTAAGTATATCGAAAAAATATATTTTTACCACAAAAATATTGCTTTAATCCCAAATCTTTCTTTTTCGCAAGGATAACAGGAGATAATACACCATACAATGTTATGCAATTTCTCCTAAGTTAGCAAATACCCTTCTGTGGTCGAAAACTTCTTTTGAGGAACAATGCAAAGTGAAGAAGGGAAAGAGCGCCATATTTGAGTTCAGCTTTAGATGGAATGATTTGTGAGTCCCTGACATGGCAAAAAAACAGACCACCATAAGTGACCCCATTTTACAAACTGCACTCCTCAATGAATTCATCCAGCGGTGCAGTGAACATACTGACACTACAGGTGTGTCACAAAATTTTATACTATTGGACTGTGAAGAAAAAATAATTACATTTTTACAACCAAAATGTTGTTTTAACCAAAGTTTTCCAATTTTCACAGGGTGAAAAGGTAAGAAGGCCCCATAATGTGTTACTGAGCATTTCAAGTGGGGTATTGCCATGTTCATGAGAAATTGTGTAATTGTAGTGTCTGTACATTGGGCCCAACTCATTGTTTTGGAGACACCCCTCCCACCTCCCCACCATAAACTAAGCAGGCTCTCCCTGCCAAACACGTGGACGTTAAGGCTATATGCACACAGTGAGTTTTTATCTTGTTTTTTTTCATGTGTTTCTTAGTGCAGTTTTGTCACAAACCTGCGTGCAAATTGTGAAATTATGTGCATGTTGCTTTTTTTTCCATTGTAGATTTGGTAGAGTAATAAATCTGCAGCATGTTAATTTTTTCAGCGTTTCCACCCCAGAATGCATAGAAAATGCATGGATAAATAAATACACGTTTTTTCTGCCCAGCGATGCAAATTTGGTGCAGAAACTTTTTCAATCAAATACTCAGTATGCGCACATAGCCTAACTGTGGTCTAGGCACATTGTGAGACTTTGGATTTGGGAGTGTAGATTTTGTTAACTTTTTTTTTGGAGGGGGGGGGGGGGGGAGTAGCGCTTGTTCAGAGCCTTTGTGATGCGAGTAACGTGGAATCCCCCTATATTCCAGTTAACAGATGACTGACCTGAGTGAGGACTTGTGTTTTCTTTTGGGTTGAGTTGAATTCTATTTGGTGGCAATTAGATGTACAGAATATTTTGAATCAGTTGACATTCATCCTGTGCTCCATGCTGAGCACTTACATCAGGGTTTCCATCTACATCTCTCAAATACGTGATTCAGGTGAAACCCCTGAAAGGAAAGCCCTGGTGGCGATCTCAAGGACGTACTCCATTCGAACATGGTCAGATCAGGACGGACGGGCTTCTTCCAATGTCGGGGAGGGGTTAAAGTGGTGGTCCAAAGGCCAAAGTAATTTTCATTCTAAATCTATCAATTTATTATTATAATTATTAATAATATTAATTTATTATTATAGCGCCATTTATTCCATGGCGCTTTACAAGTGAAAGAGGGTATACGTACAACAATCATTAACAGTACAAAACAGACTGGTATAGGAGTAGAGAGGACCCTGCCCGCGAGGGCTCCCAGTCTACAGGGAATGGGTGATGGTACGATAGGTGAGGACAGAGCTGGTTGCACAGTGGTCTACTGGACTGAAGGCTATTGTAGGTTGTAGGCTTGTTGGAAGAGGTGGGTCTTGAAGCTTTCCACGGTAGGGGAGAGTCTGATGTGCTGAGGTAGATCGTTCCAGAGTATGGGGGATGCACGGGAGAAATCTTGTACGCGATTGTGGGAAGAGGAGATAAGGGAGGAGCAGAGAAGGAGATCTTGTGAGGATCTGAGGTTGCGTGCAGATAGGTACCGGGAGACTAGGTCACAGATGTAGGGAGGAGACAGTTTGTGCATGGCTTTGTATGTCATGGTTAGTGTTTTGAACTGGAGTAGTTGGGTGATGGGAAGCCAGTGAAGGGATTGGCAGAGTGGCGAGGCTGGGGAGTAGCGAGGGGAGAGGTGGATTAAGCGGGCCGCAGAGTTTAGGATAGATTGGAGGGGTGCAAGAGTGTTGGCAGGGAGGCCAGAGAGCAGGAGGTTGCAGTAGTCGAGGCGGGAGATGATGAGGGCATGCACTAATGTTTTTGCTGATTCTTGGTTAAGGAAAGCACGGATCCGGGAGATGTTTTTGAGTTGTAATTCGGCATGAGTTGAAGAGGGCTTGGATGTGTGGCTTGAAGGATAGAGCAGAGTCGAGGGTCATTCCAAGGCAACGAGCTTGTGAGACTGGGGAGAGTAAGCAACCATAGAGTTTGATGGAAAGGCTTGTTGGAGGAGATGAGTGAGGAGGAGGAAAGACAATGAATTCTGTTTTGTCCATGTTAAGTTTTAGGAATCGCGCAGAGAAGAAGGATGAAATAGCAGACAGACATTGTGGGATTTTGGTTAGTAGAGAGGTAATGTCAGGTCCATTTAGTGCCATAATTATACTATTTTCTGATATCCTTGCATTAAAAATTCCCTACTGTTCTTCAACTACACTAACTGCTTTTCAGATTTGTGTTTAGTTTTGTTTTTTTTTTACAATTTTCTCTTTGATGATACTTCGTTTGGGAATACTGCGATACTCAAACAAAGTGTCATCAGGGTAAAGCGGCTGCGGTCACTGCCACAGCCTCTACCCCTTCCCTTAAATGAAGTGTCATCAGTGGTTGAAGATGGAGTGGGAGGTTAAAAAAAAAAAAAAAAAAGAAGGGGTAAAAGAAATTATATTATATATATATATATACCAATTTAATTCTGTGAAAGTATTCATGTTTTATTGTATTGATACAAAAAAAAAAAATCCTGAATATCACAGCTAGTGACACCCATAAGGATATGTTGCTCTATAGTCTGTTCTATGAACTTTGAAATCAGTGTTTCTAAAAGGAATATAGGGCATCTCATGAAGAATTCTGCATTTTCAGTCTACACAAATGAAAAATATTATCATATTATCACTATGCAAAATATCAGATTGGTGAGTACTTATTTTGTAGATGCTCCATATGGATAAAAAGTGGTGGCAACACCTGAAGGTGTAAACAAAGCCCAAGACTATAGACAAAATATGAACATGACCAAGGAACATAGCAAATAGAAGAAATAAGGACCACTTTGTCCTTCTAGAATAAGTTCATATTACATAAGAAATCAAACATTCAAGATAAACTATACATATGAAAAAATCCACTGCAAATAATAAATCAATAAAGCTTTATTAGTGCAAAAGTGTATTTTCCGCTAACTTCTATGTAGTAAAATTTAGACTACTGTACAAGTCTCATTACCGACAAAAGTTTGTATGACATGACTTACTTTACTTGTTAGCTGGGTAGTTGATGAGAATTATGTAATGCTTCCTTTTTTCCTGTAAATTTCTTAGCAAAGTGTACATTTACATAGATAACATGCCACGATTAGGAAAATATACACTTTTTAGTATTTGCTTTTTGAGCCTACAATGGATTTTCCCTAGCACAACTTGCAACAAATAACACTACTCTTCTAAATCGATTACTGCCCCCTTAAAAAGTGATTGTCTATTCTAGTGCTATGCCATCACTAATGAGGAGTGAGCACTACCATGTTCAGGTGCTTGCTCATCACTAGCCATCCCTTCATAATAGGTTTCCAACCTTTGAGACTGCCCCCTCCCGACGCGGAGAATGAGGAGGGATGAAGTGCACATTTAGGGATGCATCATTTTCAAAATGTATCTCTGCACAGCAGTGCTCAGGCTAGCCGCAGGTCCATGCATGAGTGTGTGCTCCTGTGCTGGGAAACCATAGCAGGGGCTGCAGGCCCTTCAAATCACAGGATACTCGCAGTCTAAAATGGGGATACACCTTTAGTATAGAGTAATCGTGGTAGTACCAGTTTATGGTAGGAATATATCATTAGGTGCCCCTTAGGCCATGTGCACACGTTGAGTTATTTGGTGAGTATTTTACCTCAGTATCTGTAAGCCAAAACCAGAAGTGGGAAAAAAATAAAAAAAATTCTAATATTACAGTGTGTCCACCCATAGCCAGTCCACTGCCATTAACTTGAGAATGGCGGCAGCTATAGGCATAGAAGTGGTGTCTAGGTATAGTAAAGTAGCCATGTGCTACGCAATAAAACCACCTATAGCGCCACCTGGTAGAAAACAACGGAGTTAGCATTGTTATCTCGAAAACAGAACGAGAGATAGAGAAAAAAAAAGTGAATTACAAAGTTGTAGGGCATCATCAATTCAATACGAATCGACACCTTGCATACAGAAATGCCATGATTAGAACGTGTAAAACTCACAAGGCTGCGGACGTGAAGCGATACCTCATGGAGACCTTCCTACAAGTCATTGGGTATGGTGGCTGTGTGGAGTGACCTCCACGCTCACCTGATCTGACCCCATTGGACTTCTTTCTGTAAGGTCACATCAAACAGCAGGTGTATGCGACCCCTCCACCAACATTGCAGGACCTACGACGACGTATCACAGATGCTTGTGCAAACGTGTCACCTACCATATTGCACAACGTGCAGCAAGCTACAGTATGCTGTCCAGAGTCCAGATGTGCATTGCAGCTGACGGTGGCCACTTTGCGCATCAAAGTTAAATGAGCGCCATATGCGTGACCAGGATTCAATGTTTTTTTTGGGGGGGGTTCATGAGTTTAATATCATAGCATTTCTGTATACAAGGTGTCGATTTGTATTGAATTGATAATGCCCTACAATTTTTTTAATTCAATTTTTTTCTCTCTCGTTCCGTTTTCAAGATAAAAATGCTAACTTGTTTTCCATCAGGTGGCGCTATAGGTGGTTTCATTGCCTAGCACATGGCTACTTTACTATACCTAGACACCACTTCTATGCCTATAGCTGCCGCCGTTCTCAACTTACTTACGGTGGAGGACAGGATCTGGGTGGACACACTATATATACAGTGCCTTACGAAAGTATTCGGCCCCTTTGAATTTTTCAACCTTCTCCCACATTTCAGGCTTCAAACATAAAAAAAAAAAAATTAACGTTCTGGTGCATGTGGCCTAATAAGATTACGGCCTGGGCAGTAGAATCACACATGAAATACTTCTACTTGCACTACTTTTGGGTTACAATTATAAATGCACTATGGCAAATAACAGAAATCTGTAATGTTTAATAGCATTCTTACAGGCATCCATTTTAACAAGTTAGGGGTGCATGGAGACTATTTTTTAGCATTATTGATAGACCAACTGGGGACGGTGTCAGTATACACGATTACCTACAATTGTTTAATACATTGGATTGCAACTAACACCATACTTAAAAAATAAAATAAAATCGGTAGCTTCAAAATGCCTTTGTGTAGACTCAAGCCTTGAGCACACGGCCTCATTTAGACGCCGAAGCACCCTCTGAGTTTTCCCAGGTAAAGCTGCTTAAGGAAAATTCCGGCTGCTCTGCCATAATTTTAGTGATGTCTTTTATTCTATAGTGTGAGGTATAGAGAATAAAGCCTGCTTTACACATATCAATTTCTCGTGCGATCGCACCCGCCCCCATCGTTTGTGCGGCACGGGCAATTTCTTGCCCGTGTCGCACAAAGTTGTAAACCCCAGTCACACGTACTTACCTTCCAAACGATCTCGCTGTAGGCGGCGAACATCCACTTCCTGAAGGGGGGAGGGACATTCGGCGTCACAGCAACGTCACACAGCGGCCGGCCAATAGAAGCGGAGGTGCAGAGATGAGCGGGACGTAAACATCCCGCCCACCTCCTTCCTTCCACATTGCCGGCGGGACGCAGGTAAGCTGCAGTTCATCGTTCCAGAGGTGTCACACGGAGCGACGTGTGCTCCCTCAGGAACGATGAACAATCGGAGCACAGAAGGACATTCGATTTTTTTGAAAATGAGCGACGTGTCTATGAGCAAGGTGAGTATTTTTGCTCGTTCACAGTCGCTCATTTGTGTCACACGCTACGATATCTCAAACGATGCCGGATGTGCGTCACTAACGACGTGACCCCGACGACATAACGTTTGATATATCGTAGCGTGTAAAGCGGCCTTAAGTGGCTTACTAGGAGAAGTCATCCAAAGAATGAGGACGTCACGTCTTAAAACTCCTTTTAATGCATCTATTTTACATAGTAAATTGTATTTCACCTTTCAATATTTTTTTTTGTTTTTTTAATTGTGGATGTTAAAAACAGACTTGTTTGAGAGGGAAAAAAAAAAACAAAAATAGGCTTTTTTTTTTTAAATATACAAATGTCTCCTGACCTACTGTAGTAAAAAGACAAGTGTTCATCTTGTAAAACATGCAGCATGGACCTCTGCTCTACAAGTGCTTGTCCTGTTAGTCTTGTCCTGTACATTACTATACTGTACCTTTGGGAAATCACTACCCTTAGCATCAAATACCTCATCTTACACATGGGTGTAAAAATGTTTTACAATTATGAACAGTTGTGGGAAGAGTGAACCAATTAACAAAGTCTTCAGTCCATGTTATCAAAAACACTGACAAAGAAATTAAAACTTTTCTCAAACGCTCTGATATTGGCGATGCCCAACAGAGTAAAGCCATCTCTGCCAACACCAAAGCATTTATGAGTTTTCAATGGGAAGAAAAGAACAAAAAAAAAAAAAAGTTGGCCATCTGGGCCCCAAATAAACAGATAGTTCTTCAGATTCTATTGACTTTGATTTAGTGTTTAGTGGGGCCCTAAGTTCCCCTTCTGGACTGGGAAAACAAAAAAGGGCCAGTATATGTACACCAAGTGCCTACATCCGACTATGAATGACTGAAGTCTACTTAATGGTAGGGCTACGATGCAGTGGGTGTGGTAGTCTGGAGGAAACGTTCCACACCATTATGGCCTCTTGGTACAATGCGGCAATTGTCCTATCACAGGTAGACAGAACATGGTCTACACTGCAGCACACGCGCTGCACCCTACCTGCAGAATGTGGCCTTTCCTCATATACAACAACCATAATGTATAGAAGGGTAGTGCCAATTTATAAGATACTACCATCCAATTACTGTGCGCATCTTGTAGTATTCCTGTATCCGGAGTCACCACTGCAAACATCTAGTGTAGGCATGTCTGTTTAGGAGTCAGTTGCTCTATACTATGCATGCACAATTGCTCACGCAGAACTTTTGCATCCCATAAAGTCTGAATTCACTGAAGAATTATTTTCAAGTGGTCCAATAATCCTATGGTAGCTTTACCTTGGAGCAAATACATACACTGCATCTTTCATACCGAAATAGAATTCCTGCAAGTCAAACATGACTCTAGACTGGGCCCATTGCTACAAAGCTCCTCTGTACATTCATGCTAAATGTCAGTTACCGTGCATAGTAATATACTGCTGACTGCACAGTGTCTAGTGATCTGCAAGCGCATGGCTATGAAGCATAATCATTGGCTAAAGCCACCAATCAAACCACAGTAGTACTCTTAAAGCCAAATCAATGATTAGCACATACAGCGACAACTATAATAGACACATGTACACTTCTTCTGGGCTTAGACCGTTTCAGACAGTGTCAGCCAACATTCACCCACGATGACCAATGGGAGCACGATTTACCAGCAAAAGTGTGCAGCCACTGGCCACCACGGGTATTGTAACATACGCCTCCACTTTCATACAGAGGCACAAGAAGATTTTCCTGCAGATTTCAAACCAATACAAAACATGGTATTCTATTGGACTCGGTATTTATGCATCAAGTCTGAGCAAGTGCGTATAAAGGTATACAAAAGGAGCCCAAAAGGAGTTTTCTTATGATCCAAATCTCCAGTACTATACTGGCTCCTCAGCTTTTTCACTTTCTGTATTATTAGGAGGGCCTTGGCACTGATCAGGATAAAGAGCTAGCTGTGCGTTCGACCAATCCTGGCCACTTTCAGAGCACTGATTACAAGTTCTATGGAAAAGAGCTTGTAAACACGGTGCTACCTACTAAAATCAGCCACTGGTGATAAGACTGCAGTGGTAGCTAGTATTCTTAGGAGCAAGCAGTAAATAAAAGATCAGGGATCGGAAAAAAAAACCCAAAACAGAACACGGAGGTACATAGAAATGGCAAGTTTGATTAATTTTTAATGGTGTACCTTTTACTTCCCATCTTTAAACATGACACTTTCCCTTTAAAAAGGTGCCTAAACACATGTGTGGAGAGTTAACAGATACTGACTTTTCCACAAGAGTACACTGGGGTCAATGGAAAGAAGGGACAGGCATATTACATTTCCACACACCTGACCCTTAGTTCCCCATACGTAACTAGCTCGGAAATGTTTAGGACCTCTTATTGTCACCGGTAAGCACCTTTTGCTGAAACCTGAATCATGACAGACATAATGCAATAACATCTTGTCCGTCACATTACTTTATATAAAATGTTCATTTTCTAGATCAGCCCTTCTGTTAAAAGGGAATGTGTGATTAGGATATTAAACCCCTAATTGAAGGCCTGCTTGTCAAAAGTCCTTTAAGGGTATAGTCACTTGACTAGTCCAAGGATCCCATTACGATGCTCGGACTGGCAGTCTGCTCTCCTGACCTGAGCATGTCAGCGTGTATTTCTATGCAGCCATCACGCTCAGGTCAGGAGAGCCGCTGGCCAGTGCGACCATTGCAATCCTTGGACGAGTCATACGGCTGACTGTGCCCTGATCATGATTAATACTACAGGCAAGGTATGGATGCAATTTTGAAATTGTAGAGAAATCCAGCCTTGAAGTTTTAATCAGCTCCCCTGCCTCTCCCCTTATTTTTCAGGTCTCTGACTGACAGGCCACTCTCCATGAGCTGTCCTCCTGTCTGAAATGTCAGAGGGGGCAGTGCATGTGCAGTAAGCTCCTGATAGAGGTGGGAAATGGGCAGAAAGACAGGAGAACTGTTCACACCCTGCATTTGTGATTAAAACTTCAAAGGCTGGATTTCTTTACAATTTCCATTGAAATGCTACATGCAAATTACGGATGTAGTAAGCATCAAAGGGTCTTTATACATTTTCCTTTGGTTAGTTGTCCAATATCCCAACGAGGACTTACAGTAACAAATGCAATTGTTGTTCGGTAGAGTAGTACAAGCCGGTTTATAAATGTCCTCAACCCTTATTAAAATATACGTTTATTTATAATTCATTAAAACATCCCAAGAACACACAAACACCTAACACTAGGATCAGGTGACCTCTATATAGATGTAGGGGAAGTGTCCCTACCTGACAACGGAGGGTGTGACACCTTGAGTTACCGGGCGCCCCCGTTCCTCGCCGACTTTCCCTTTTCCTTGCCCTAGACTTAGGGATAATACATAAAAATAAAAGGGGATAAGGGGAAATAAAGGTTGCTGTTCCCAGAATATAATAGGGTACAATACATCAATATGCGTTCTAAACCTATTATATTCTGGGAACGGCAACCTTTATTTCCCCTTATCCCCTTTTATTTTTATGTACTGTCCCAAGGGTCATCATAATCTCCCCCCCCCCTCCTCCTTATTTCATCTCTAATACGTTGCCATAACCCTATACATCTATATTGGGGAGGGGGGGGGGGGGGTGCCACCTGATCCTAGTGTTAGGTGTTTGTGTGTTCTTGGGATTTTTTTAATGAATAATAAATAAACGTATATTTTAATAAGGGTTGAGGAAATTTGTAAACCGGCTAATATGCCAATGACAAGATCCCTTTAAAGCATATTGGAACAAACTATGGCTCCTCCGGTGATAGCAGGACCACATTTTATCAGAGTCTACCATATTGGTGAATATATTGCCTCTATAAAATCACACTATTGCGCATCTAAACATAAAAAAATGCTACTTTCATCATAAATACTCAGCTTTCCCATTAATACCAGTGATTGTTAGAGATGATTGGTAAGATATCCTTACTTGTGTAATACCTTTCATCATTATTTCAAATTCTAAATTTTAAACATATAAACGATTGGTAAGAAGTAAAACCACACAAATGGATTCATTGTAAATAAATTATTTTGTCAATCCCGTCAACCGAAGCTCTGCACCTAGATTCTAATAATGAACATGTTAAATAGCTCATTAGGTTTCCTCACAGAAATCACAAAAATTAGTATTAAATTACATTTTACAGTTCAGACAATACAGGAATTCCCATTCCGGATTTGTAGACTCTTGCTGTAGGTCAGGCCTCCATCTAACAGATCTGGGAAGATCCCAGAAGCAGAGTATTGTGCATGCCTAAAACGCGCTACTACTGGTAACTATGTAGGATATTATCGGTGTCTTTGGAAGTTTCTATTGCCAGGCTACTTAAGGTTCGATTGTCTTCTAGGGAGATCTAATTCATTTCCAAAGTCAACAGTGTTATCTGATCCCAGTCTAACCATCGGGTGTGTAGAGTCGTATTAGATGCTGCAGCTCGGTTGGGTAGCCACTCACTGGACAGCGTTGGTGATTTTTCACGTAGTAATAAGCACACCGGTAGCAGAAAACATATCCTGAGGTGCCAAGAGCCGTATCGTTAACTCTTACTTTACGACAAAGTGGGCACACAGTCTTCAGTTTTGGCAGGAGGGGAGAATATGTTTCCAGGTCAAAATGAATAGGAGCAGAGGGTGCGGGCAATGCACTCAGAGATTTAATGGTCTCTTGGTTTTCGGCTGAGTACCACCATTCTAGAAACTGCAGGAAGAACACTCCCAGTGATAGGCTGGAAGACAACGTCATCGACACGCCACCAAGAGCCTTCTTCAATACGCCACCCACACTGGGGAGAAAACACCAAAATATTAAAATCACATTTAAAAAGGTTAATAAGATTCTCTTCAGTCAATGTTTTCCATGTGTATTGGTTCATTAACATGGCCATATAATGGCATTGTACAACTTTCCATCCTTTAAGCATGCACCTCTCCCCTGCTTGTAGCTGGGCCGTGCATATTCAACGGTGTGGTCTCTGGTACTCACAACTACACATAAAAGAAACCATTGACTAGGACTAAAAACTTACCGCATGACATTATATAGCCAAAATCATTTAATACATGCATTGTGACTGC
The DNA here is from genome assembly GCF_048569485.1 of Anomaloglossus baeobatrachus. Lineage (NCBI taxonomy): Eukaryota > Metazoa > Chordata > Amphibia > Anura > Aromobatidae > Anomaloglossus > Anomaloglossus baeobatrachus. Next base: position 436,531,099 of record NC_134354.1, read on the forward strand.
ACAAAAAAAAACTAACCAGATTGACAGAACTGTCAATCAAGTGTAAAAACGAACTCTTAACCCTGGTCCCTATATGTAAATTAATTTGTTACCCCCGGTTACCTAAATAATCATGACCCCCACTATCACCCCATGCTATCCCAACGGAAACCTCCCCATTTTAACTTGCAAAAATCAATAAAAACAAATTGGAGTAGCGCAAAGACAATGAAGCTGGCCGAATCTAACCACATTTATAGCAATGCTTGCAAGCTCTATAGCAAAGAGCTTGTAAGCACTGTGTTCCTTGAACATAAAACTGGCTATTGCTGAAATAATCAAGAGGAAGATGGATAGTCACAAGCCATCAAACAAAGCAGAACTGCTTACATTTTTCCACCAGGAGTGGCATAAGGTCACCCAAAACCAGTGTGAAAGACTGGTGGAAAGTATGTCAAGACGCATGAAAGCTGGGATTAAAAATCATGGTTATTCCACAAAATATTGATTTTTTTTAACTCTACCGGAGTTAAAACATTATTAGTATTGTTGTTTCTAAATGATTATGAACTTGTTTTCTTTGCATTATATGAGGTCTGAAAGCAATGCATTGTTTTGTTATTTTGACCATTTCTCATTTTCAGAGAATAAATACAAAAAATGTATTGCTTGGAAATTCAGAGACAGGTCAGCAGTTTATAGAATAAAAGAACAATTTACATTTTTACTAAAAAAAAAAAAAATTAATATTAATAATAATAATAAATTATTATTATATATATATATGTGTGTATGTGTATGTGATATATATATATATATATATATATATATATATATATATATATATATATATATATATATATATATATATATATACATATATACATATATATACACACACATATATATACACACACATACACACACACACACATACATACATACATACATACATACATACATACATACATACATACATACATACATACATACATACATACACGTATAAAAAGAGAAAAATCAGAAAAAAAAACTGAAAATTTTGCAATGGTCTCTTAGGGCTGCTTCTCACTTGCGAGTTTCTCGCAGTAGAGCAATGCGAGAAAATCTCGCATTGGAATCGGACACATGTTAGTGAATGATTCAGCTCTCATCTGCGATTTTTTTCTCAGTCCAAATCGGACTGAGAAAAAAAATCGCAGCATGCTGCTTTTTTGCGAGTTTCTACTGCGAGTTTCTCCAATGCAAGTCTATGGGAGCGTGTAAAAAAAAAACAAAAAAAAAAAAAAAAAAACACTGGAAACGAGCGATGTCTCCCAATGTCTGTCAATCACTATTCTCTGTCAGTCGGTCTCTCCCTCTCGGTCTCTATTCTCTCTCTCTGTCGGTCCGTCACTATCTCTCTCCCTCTCTCACAGTCTGCCGGTCAGTTTCCCCCCCTCTCTCATACTTACCGTTCCCCGATCTTCGGCGCGGCACTGCACGGCTGTCACACTGCTGCGGCGGCTTTTACTATTTTGAAAAAGCCGGCCGCTCATTAAACAATCTCGTATTCCCTGCTTTCCCCGCCCACAGGCGCACCAGGGCAAATCGGGAAGAGCCGGGTACAGTCCCAGAACTGTCGCATATAATGTATGCGGCAATTCTGGGCGGCTGTTGGCTGATATTGTTAGGCTGGGGGGCTCCCCATAACGTGGAGCTCCCCATCCTGAGAATACCAGCCTTCAGCCGTATGGCTTTATCTGGCTGGTATTAAAATTGGGGGGGACCGCACGCCATTTTTTTAAATTATTTATTTATTTATTTCACTGCACAGTATAGACCCGCCCACCGGCTGCTGTGATTGGGTGCAGTGTGACACCTGTCACTCAGCGTGGGGGCGTGTCTCACTGCAACCAATCATAGGCGCCTGTGGGCGGGGAAAGCAGGGAATACGAGATTGTTTAATGAGCGGCCGGCTTTTTCAAAATAGTAAAAGCCGCCGGAGCAGTGAGAAAGCCGTGCAGTGCGGCGCCGGGGATCGGTGAGTATGAGAGAGGGCTGCTAACTTCAGTCACTCAGGGGATTAGCGGTCACCGGTGAGCCCTTCACTGGTGACCGCTAATCAGGACGCGGCACAGACAGAGCCGCAGCATGACAATGAAATTGGGTTAAGTTCACCCGAGTTCATTCTCACAGTGCGGCTCTGTCTGTGTCTGCTGTCATCTGCCGTTCAGCTCTGCTACATGGCTGCCTGTGTCTGCTGTCAGCGGCCATGTAGCAGCGCTGAATGGCAGATGACATAGTAAAAAATACGCATTACACACGCATTACACACGCTAGTAAAATCTCAGAAATAGCATCGCACTTGCGTTGCACTCGCACCTAACGTGAACTAAAATCAGCCGAGTTTTTTTCAGCCCAGTCGTACCGATTTTACTCGCATAGATGTGTTTCCACCCTTAAAAAGGAGTTGTCCGACAAACTCCAAATTTTTTTTTAAGCTAATCTGTGCTGTATTGTCATAAAACATCCTTACATTATTTTTGTTTTCTGACTTTTGTCCCTCTAGAATTATCACTCAAATTCTCTGCAGCTACTTTATTTACCTGCAGCTCAAGCAAACTTGACTTTTTCCTCTCCTTGGTTGCCAAACCTCAGTCAGAGCTGGCACCGCCCGGCCTCACTGTCCAGCCCCGCCCTCTGCACACTCATTGGCCGTCAGTAGCCTGCCCAGCACTGACCTCTAGCAGAGGACAATATAGGCACATATAATGTAGTAATGTGCTCATCCTATAGTAATGCCCCATCCTGTAATAATGTGCCCCATCCTTGTGCCAATCTTGTAATAAATGTGCCCATCCTATAGTATTGTGCCCATTCTTCTGCTCATCCTGTATTAATGTCCCCTTTCCTGATCCTCTTCTTGTAACAATGCTCTGTCCTGTAGAATTGTCCCCTATGGTGCCAGTCTTCACACACAAAACAAAATACCCCCCCCTCCCGCAAATTCTTTCCACCTGTCCTTGTTCCCTCGGTGGCCTGTTTCACGCTTCTTGATCGCTGCAGGGGCCGCCGCTGACAGAGCTTTATATCAGAGGACAGATTCCCAGGCGCTGCGCAGGGACTTGCTCTCTATACAACTACTCCATGATTTGCTGCTGGCCTCTTATTGGCCAGCAGCTGATCATTGCAGTAGCTGTATACAGAGCTCGTGTCTGAGCAGCGCCGGGAAGTCTGCGCGGCCCCAGCGCAGGCAGTGATCAGCAAGGGGGCCACGGGCCTGTGCGCCGCAAGCAGCATCAGGGGCCGCATGCATGCAGCATACTGGCAGCATGTTTGAGACCACTGAACTACAGAATGTGCTGGGACTCCACACAGTACCCGCCCAACAGGGAGGCAACATGACGTCAACTGTGATGCCCGTCAACAAGGCGAGCATAAACTCTTGCCCTGTCGACGTGACGTCACAAGAAGCAGCACAAATCACGGCAGGAGCGATCAGAGGACCACTCTGAGCCGGGGGAGAGTGGCTGACAGCAGGGCAGGTAGGTAGTTGCTATCTTACCTGAAAAAAAACCCAAAAAACTGCTCTATGATTAGTGCCTACAGGCAGCAAAGAGGTTATCTTTTCACCAATTTCTCAAGTCTCTATAGCGTTCGCTGCATGGAAGGACATACAGAGGGAAATATAGCAGTGAAAGCAGACTGGATATGTGATAGTCACCCTGTAATTCACAGGAGACGGCATCCTGTCTACACATGTACGGGACATCACAAGACCCGACTTCCTATAATTAAGAAGGGATGGGGGAATGTGTAGATGTAACAGAGGTGTCATGACAAACAGTGAATATGGACAATGGGTAAACAACATGTAAAGAAAACAAACATTCTTGTGCATGTTAATCTTCTAGGGAAACAGCAGAAAGGCCATGTGTGCACGTTGCGTACAGTCAGGGCCGGCGTCAGCATGCGGCATACCCGGGCAAATGCCGGGGCCCTGGAGAGCTGGGGGGGGCCCACTCGGACTCGTCAGTTCTGCTGCCCCTGGGCAGAGTTCCGGGGACCGCAGTCCTTGTCACTGGAAACTGTGGCTGCCGGCCCTTTAAAGGCCCGCAGACCACAGCTTTCACTGTGTTCTCCTGCATTGAGCATCATCTGTGGGCGGAGCTACCGCCCGACGTCCTGCTCGGTCCCACAGATGAAGGAGTCACAGTGCCAGCCAGCGACCCCCAGCACATCGCTTCCCTCCAGCGCTGTGTGGGCCCCATCTGCACCGTGACCTGATCAGTATGTGGAACATTACTCCCTCCCTGTCCCCCCGTGCGTGTGTGGCCCCCGGAGCCGCGTGTGTGGGCCCCGCAGAGCAAGGTGTGTGTCTGTCTGTGTAATATAATAATATATATATATATATATATATATACACACACACACACACACATATACATATATGCATGTATGTATATATGCAGCAGAGCAGTATGCGTGTCTGTATGTATGTATGTATGTATGTATATATATATGCAGCAGAGCAGTATGCGTGTCTGTATGTATATATGTATATATGCAGCAGAGCAGTATGCGTGTCTGTATGCATGTATGTATATATGCAGCAGAGCAGTATGCGTGTCTGTATGTATGTATATATGCAGCAGAGCAGTATGCGTGTCTGTATGTATGTATGTATGTATATATGCAGCAGAGCAGTATGCGTGTGTCTGTATGTATATATGCAGCAGAGCAGTATGCGTGTCTGTATGTATGTATATATGCAGCAGAGCAGTATGCGTGTCTGTCTGTATGTATGTATATATGCAGCAGAGCAGTATGCGTGTCTGTATGTATGTATATATGCAGCAGAGCAGTATGCGTGTCTGTATGTATGTATATATGCAGCAGAGCAGTATGCGTGTCTGTATGTATGTATGTATGTATCTATGCAGCAGAGCAGTATGCGTGTCTGTATGTATGTATCTATGCAGCAGAGCAGTATGCGTGTCTGTATGTATGTATGCATGCAGCAGAGCAGTATGTGTGTGTCTGTATGTATGCATGCAGCAGAGCAGTATGTGTGTCTGTATGTATGCAGCAGAGCAGTATATGTGTGTCTGTATGTATGTATGCAGCAGAGCAGTGTGTCTGTATGTATGTATGCAGCAGAGCAGTGTGTCCGTATGTATGTATGCAGCAGAGCAGTATGTGTGTGTCTGTCTATATGTATGTATGTAGCAGAGGAGTGTGTGTGTGTCTATATGTATGTATGCATGCAGAGCAGTATGTGTGTGTCTGTATGTATGTAGCAGAGCAGTATGTGTGTGTCTGTCTGTATGTATGTATGTATGCAGCATAGCAGTGTGTCTCTGTATGTATGCATGTATGATGTGTATCTATGTATGTCAGTGTATATGACTGTATAGATTTGTCTGTTTATATGTATTTTTGTGAGTTTGTCTTTAAATATGTACGTGTGTGTGTGTATATGTATGTATGTATGTATGTATGTATGTATGTATGTATGTATGTATGTGTGTGTGTGTGTGTGTGTGTGTGTGTGTGTGTGTGTGTGTGTGTGTGTGTGTGTGTGTGTGTATGTATGTATGTATGTATGTGTGTGTGTGTGTGTGTGTGTGTGTGTGTGTGTGTGTGTGTGTGTGTGTGTGTGTGTGTGTGTCTGCGTGTTTATGGGGCCCACTGGGACTCTTCCGCCCGGGGCCCACAAAAACCTGGAGCCGACCCTGCGTACAGTCAGTGCAGACATTTCTGCAGTGATTTAAAGAGCACACGTGAGCTTTAAAAATCGCTGCAGAAAGAGTCCGGAATGGGAAAAAAAAAAGCAGATTCCATGCGCTCTGACTGCAGCCCCTCCCATAGACAGGGCGGGGAATGCAGGCAAAGCGCAGGAAAGAAGTGACATGTCACTTCTTAGAACGCGCGCTTTGGGCAGCAGCCGAAGCGCTTCGCTCTAATACGCCACGTGCGCACGTCTCATGCACAATCTTCATAGACTGTGCTGGTGACGCAGGACGCATGCAGTTACGCTGCGGTGCAGAACGCAGCGTAACTGCATGTAATTACGCAACGTGCGCACATAGCCTAATTATACCTACAAGACTTGGAGCCTATTGTAACATTTTGCATGTGCAGAATTAAGTGACTGTACAGGGGAACAGTTTTCACAGGAGACTTCAGCGGCCAGTGTGTGTGAATGCAGCCTAATTGTGGTCTACTATACTTCTGATTTTTTTTTTTTACTTACATTTTTCTTTTTATGGCATGCTCAGTCAAATTGCTATTTTATAGTCATTTAGGTGATTGAAGGCATTGCAGATATATATATATAGATATTATCTATCTATATCTAATATAATATAATATAATATAATATAATATATTATATATATATATATATATATATATATATTATATACAGCCTCCTGCACACGGCTTTGTTCAGATGGGTCCATATTCCAGATGTAAAAACTGGACCCCTCCAACATCTGTATCTGAGTCATATAGAGCTGGGGCAACTTTCAATCACTGAAATTCAATTTTTGGAATAGGAATAATATAATAATAAAAATAAATAAATGCATGCAACCTTGTGACAGGTTTTGCACCATAGTAAACAGCTCAAGACAAGTAAATTACAACAGTTCACTCTCAACTGGAAGCTGCCGTGTAGTAAAAGCTTAGAGCTGTTGTGGTCAAATGCGCACAATCCAGAATCTACTGAAAAGTTTTCAATTAAGGAGAGGAGAGGATACAGCAGTAAAGTTGGCACCGAGACACATCTTTCCGAACATGAAGTGTAATTACACGCTCACTCTCTGAAAAGAAAAAAGGCAGCTACTTTGTTTTTCCTTTAAAACATGATGATTACAAAGCATTATTTATATGATGCCAGCATTGTGCTAAACGTTCTGGGACAACCGCAGCCACAGAATGGTCAATTCTTTATGGCGAGGCTGGCCCAAGTAGGCTGACCTTCCCAGCAATATCCCGCTTTACTGTCATGTGTCATGGTACGAACAAGACATTGCTTTGTTGTGTAACTCCTTATGGTAGGATATGGTACAGCCCACTACAGGTGTGGCCGGTGAACTAAAGGGAGGCCATCAACAAAAATTTACCTATTGATTAAAACAGATTTTAGTTTGGTGTTTTTCCATTTATTTTTCAAATACATGCAAACAAAAAATATATATAAAATAATATAATCTATCTATATATCCATCTATCTCAACAAGATTTTTTCTTTTTTTTTTCTTTCAATACACACAGACTCTCTTCTCATCCTTTCAGAAAGGTTTTTCAGCAGGCTCCTTATCATCAGAGGCAGGATTACAGTGACAGGTAAAATCTCTATACGCAGCTTATCACATAGGGTCCACCATTCAGAATAGGTGATGTCACAGCTGACCTTGCTCCCCCTCCATACACAATGACCTCTGCATAGGTTATTTAGACACTTCAATACAAAACACATAGTCAGGTCTGACCATTGTGGACATGTACAAGTGTTGTTTCCTGAAACAGTGCATAATCTGCAAAAAGCACAGGGGCCAGTGTGAAAACAGAGATTTCTAGTTTTAAAACAGAGTGGGATATGCAAAAGTCTAAGGCTATGTCCGCACGTTGCTTTTTACCTGCTTTTTACCTGCTTTTTTGCTGCTTTTTCAACTGCAGCGTTTAATGCCAAAATGGTTGTGTTTTGCTTTTCAAGCAAAGTCTATGGGGATTTGGGTTTCTTGTCCGCACTATGCAGTTCAAACTGCAGCCTTTTTGTTGCAGAACTTTGGTCAAAAACTCAGCTTTGCAGTGCAAAACCCAAATGGCAAAAACAATTGACATGTCAATTGTTTTTGCCATTTGGGTTTTGCACTGCAAAGCTGAGTTTTTGACCAAAGTTCTGCAACAAAAAGGCTGCAGTTTGAACTGCATAGTGCGGACAAGAAACCCAAATTCCCATAGACTTTGCTTGAAAAGCAAAACACAACCATTTTGGCATTAAACGCTGCAGTTGAAAAAGCAGCAAAAAAGCAGGTAAAAAGCAGGTAAAAAGCAACGTGCGGACATAGCCTTAGGGTACTTTCACACTTGTGTTTATTTCCTTCCGTTACAATCCACCCTTTTGGAAAACAGCGAAATCCGTTAACGGATTCCGCTGTTTCCCATAGACTTGTATGGGTGACGGATTGTACCAAAAGGACCTGCGTTGCTTCCGCTGGGCGCGCTCCGTTGCTTCCGCCCAGCAGGAGGAACGCAACATGCAACGTTGTTTTGAGCAGTGGAATCCTCTGGATTTCACTGCGCATGCTCTTTTTTTTTTTAAATCAAACTTTATTTTGGCTCGCGGTGGCCGAACGTTCAGCTGAGCGTCCGGCCGTCGGCAAGCGACAGCGCTCAGCTGAACGATTGGCCGCCAGCATGCCCGGCCGCCGGCAAGTCACAGCGCTCAGCTGAGCGCCCGCCCGCTGGCATGCCCGGGCGCCGGCAAGTGACAGCGCTCAGCTGATCACCCGGCGGTCGGCTGCAGGGAGTGATCAGCTGATCACCCGGCGGCCGGCAAGTGACAGCGCTCAGCTGATCACCGGTGGTCGGCTGCAGGGAGCGATCAGCTGATCACCCGTCGGCCGGCTGCAGGGAGCGATCAGCTGATCGTTCACAATAGTCTGCCGCTGGTAAAACTGTAAAAAAAATAAAAAAAATAAAATAAAAACGAATTGCGTTGTTTTGCAGCATCCGTTGTGCCACTATATGCAACACATCCGTTGCATCCGTTACACAACGCAATGCAACGGATACCATTCAACGCAAGTGTGAAACTAGCCTTAAACAAAATACGTTTATCATAAAAACTTGATTTAAATAATTGGTCATTTTCTGATAAAAGCTTCCCTTAACAAAATGAACTAGTTCTATAGATAATAAAAAAAACATTTATTTCTGTACCGAAGAATAATAATTAAAAAAAGAAATGACAACAGAATGCCCTGGATCCACTGTAAGTTACCTGAGAGTAGACGGTGTGGAGGTCGCCTTTTCTGAAGACGCATCCATGGCGTGTAAATCTTCCAGTGTAAGTCTGGACAGCTGCACCCCAGCCACACGGAGCAATGGAGAGTGATGACCTGTATTGCACAGAATATACCTCAGCTGGTAGAAGAGGAACCAGCCTTCCCAGGACAGTTTCACAAAGGGGTAGGAAGCCAGAAATGCCTTATAACATCTTTTACTGAATGAACTTGAGTTCTGTATTGAATAATCTTCATCTTCTCGCAGTCTGTTAATAAATTTCTCCAGTTTCACCCTTAGATAAGGTACGAGCACCAGCAGCACAAGAGACCTCCAGTACTCTCTCCGCGGCAGAGTACGATGCCCACCGCTTTCTCCCATGACCACTCTCTTTAGTCCGTAGAAGTTCTCAGAAAATGAGGCACTGGCCCATGACAAATAATGCTGCTGGAGAAGCAGGTCCAGCAGGGTATAGAGTTCATCAAACCATCTCCACAATGGCCCAAAGCATGCAGGATTTGATTCTGCGAGGACCTGCGAATTGGGCATAAAATTAGAAGTTCATGATGTTTTTATGTTTATGGTCTACACCTCATTCAGGATTTGGTAGTCTTTATTCACACACATAAGCTATCGCAAGTGTTAGATGTATTATTTTGCAATTTTATACAAACAGAAACCATAGTGAGGTTGGCTATGCTATGGTCCTGCAGAAAACTAGATACCATTGGAAAAGAAGGGCAAACTCTTCTAGACTCATTTTCTCTCCTTAAATGGACACATCAGAATACCATTTGTTCCCACATGTGCAGGTGTAACACCACAGAATGCTTAATGTAGAGAATTTTCCTTACAGTAGGTCTGGAACTAGATCTTAGGGTAACACATGGTGTTACCACCTTTTCTAAAGGCCCTGTCATACACAACGAGATCACTAACAAGATTGTTGCGGAGTCAGTTTCTGTGACGTAGCAGCGATCTCATTGTGTGTGACACCTACCAGCGATCAGGCCCCTGCTGTGAGATCGCTAGTCGTTGCCGAATGGTCCAGACCATTTTCTTCAAAGGCAATGTCCTGCTGGGCAAGACACATCGCTGTGTTTGACACCTACCAACAACCTCCTAACACAGTCCCACCATCGCCGAGATCGTTATACAGGTCGCCCATCGTTACTGCGTCATTGGTAAGGTCTGACTGTGTGACATCTCACCAGCGACTTACCAGCAATCCTTATCAGTTCACATCGTTGGCGGGATCGCTGGTAAGTCGCTGTGTGTGACTGGGCCTTAAGGCGGCATAGAAGAGCCCTGTCCAAACCTAGTAATAAAATAATTACAGCATAAACTGCCCAATAATATTGGAACCCAAACGTAATTAATGTCATACAGTACCAGAAGTATACCGATATTCATTACCTGCATGGTAGTGATATGCAATGCCAAAATATCAACTCCACACAAATAGTGCAATACAACATTATATACATACACACACATAACACTTGCATACAGTGTCCAAACGCTGGATGTGCCACATATACAGTTTTTTTTTATATGAAAGTACCTCTTACCACGGTAGTGGTAACATTATTAAGCAAAACCCACATACCTGCCACACCATATTATGAAATATTTGCCTGTCCCCGCCATTCTCCTGGCTTGCCCTTGCAGCAGGGAGTGTCAGGGCATGATGCAGCAGTCAGCAGCCTCTGTTTAGCTGCAGCATTCATGTTTCATCCAAGAATAACAGCTGTGACTACTGCAGTCAATCAGTGGCTACAATGTCTCTTGACGTCACTTACCAGAAAGGGAGTCAGAGGCTGGTTGAACACAATGTATGGGGTAGAATGGAGCAACATTGGTCCATCAGGCGAATGTGTATTTTGTTTTTTCTACCAGAATGGGTCAATTCGTACATTAACAACATGTAATGGACAATCCCTTTAAAACCCTCTAATGAATGCTTCTAACAGGTTTGTTGATAAAGTTAGGGGGAAAGCTCAGGGAACTGGGTGATTTGACAGGTCTGCACACTGGTCAAGATGTACAAACATTTTTAGCCTTTCAGCCCTTACCTTGACGACATGGTGAAGTGCAGGCCTCACCGCTGTCATCAAGCTCTCCTGAGCCACAACTTCAAATATAGAGGGTCGGTTATCTTCTGGGGAAGCTGTAGTGATGTGAGCTCCACGTTCGGCCATTTTTAGGACTTATTGCCTTCTTCTCAAATTTTGCTTTAAATTCAAAGAGTTAAATATGATTGTTTGCAGGATTTACCTATGAAAATAAACATAAATAAGTCATTTGCCCCCTTATGTTACTTAACATACATGCTTTACCAATTAAGAAAACACGATGAGGAACAGATATGAATGTGTGGTGCGCTAAAAACAACTAGCCTCAGATACAGTGGTAGTACCACCTAGCCTCAGATACAGTGGTAGTACCCCCTAGCCTCAGATACAGTGGTAGTACCCCCTAGCCTCAGATACAGTGGTAGTACCACCTAGCCTCAGATACAGTGGTAGTACCACCTAGCCTCAGATATAGTGGTAGTACCATCGTACTGTGACTAGTGACTGGCTGAAGTGTTCATCTGAGAGTAGATTGAATATCACCACAAGACTTGTAGAAAGAATGGCAGGAACCAACAGAACGGCAAGGCTGGAACAGCCAGTTATTTATCTGTCATGTACGTGTGCATGAGGAATAACACCATACGACTTTTATATTTCACCAGTTTGCTCACTGCAGACTGATTTTCACTGTAAGCTAATCGGAGGAGACCAGCTGCTATGAAGTCTCTCATTCACAGTACACAAACACATGAGGCATGTCTTCTCTCCTCTCTGTAGCAGAAAGAAGCAGTAGCACTCAACTGTGTGGCTGTGAATCTAGCAATGGACTTAGATATAATAAATTTGTTAAAGCTTGAAATAAGGTTGTCCGCTACTGGACAAACCCTTAAAAAAAAAAAAAATCTATATACACCTCACGCAGTAGCGCTAATCCAGCTATGTAAGTGACGTAAATAGTGTTATGCATTTAGCCAAGAAAGGGGCACAGCTAGCATGTGGAAGAAGGTGCTCTGGTTAGATGAGACCAAAGTAGAACTTTTTGGGCTGAATGCAAAACGTTATGTGTGGAAGAAATCTAACTCTGCACATTGCCCTGAAAACACCATCTACACTGTCAAACATGGTGGTGGCAGCATCATGCTGTCAAAATGTTTAACTTCAACAGGGACGGGGAAGCTGATCAGACTTGATGGGAAGATGGAGCTACATATAGGGCAATCCTGGAGGAAATCTCGTTAGATGCTGCAAAAGACTTCAGAATGGGGCATTGGTTCACCTTCCAAAAGGACAACGACCCAGAGACAAGGGAATGGTTTAGATCAGTGTTCCCCAACTCCATTCCTCAAGAGCCACTAATAGAGGTTTTCAGGATTTAAGTATTGCACAGGTGATAATTACATTACCTGTGCAATACTAAGGAAATCCTGAAAACATGCACTGTGGGTGGCTCTTGAGGCCTGTAGCTGGGGAACATTGGTTTATGTCAAAGTATATTCATGTGTGTGAATAGCCCAGTCACAGTCCAGACCTAAATCCTGTTGAGAATCTGTGATAAGACTTGAAAATTGCTGTTCACAGACGCCTCCATCCACTCTCACTGATCTAGAGCTATTCTTCAAAGAACAGCCAAACATTTCAGTCTCTAGCTGAGCAAAGCTGGTAGAGACATAACCAAAAGACTTGCAGCAGTAACTGCAGCGAAAGGTGGTCCTACAAAGTATTGACCTCGGGATGAATTCAAATGCACATCCCAATTTTTTTTTTTTATTTAGAAAGCCATGTATCATTTCCTTTACACTTCACAAAGACTTGCTACTTAGTGTCGGTAGATCACAAAAAAATACATTTAAAAGGGAACGTTTCATGTAAAAAAAAAAAAAACAAAAAAAAACACCATTATGGGGTTAATCTGCAGGTTAAGAGCATTCAGAACCTGCCCAGTGCCAGGAGAAAATTACCCTTACGCCCTGTGTGCACTAGAAAAAGGATTTTCCTCAAGAAATTTCTTGACAGTGAAAGATTAGCGCATCTGCGTTCAAAAAAAAGCACCAAAAACGCGTTTTTGGTGTGTTTTTTTTTGCAGGTTGGTCCCTGCGCTATTTTAGAATTATCTATGGCAAAAAAAACGCAGGTACCTGCAGAAAGAATGTTTTTGAGAAAAAAAAATGCAGTGTGCGCACAGCTATTTTTTTTCCCCATAGGTTTTGCTGGGGAATGTCTGCAGAAAGGTTACAACCATTTTATCAAGAAATTTCTGCAGCAAAAACGCAAAATAAACACGGGTAAAAACGCAGTGTGCGCACAGGGCCATATTCTTCCCAGCAGCATTTGGGTTTCGGTCATTGGGGTGGTGCCCTCGCGGGTTCAGTCACGGCTCTGTGTGTGCAGCGGCTGTAACCGCGACTCCAGCACTGACTGACAGCCACAACCACAGCTCTGCACACATGGAGCGGTGACTGAACCTGTGAAGGCATTACCCCAATGAGAAACCTTAACGGATTAAAAGGTAAGCAGCGGGGTTCGATGTGCAGTTGTCGGGCAGGATTCAAAACCTATTAACCCCATATCTGCAGGTTAATAGCATTTTCTTTTCACATGACAGGTTCCCTTTAATTTTTTTTTTCTTTTAGAGATGTGTATGAATACTTTAAAGAACTGCATGTCCTTCTTATATATGTTAGCCCAAAATTGTACGCACAGTATTTCCCACATAACACATTATAATGACTGAATTCACATTTTTATTTTGGCTGCCACACTTCCATCCCAAAAAAAAAGCAATAATTATATTATATATATATATATATATATATATATATATATATATATATATATATATATATATATATATATGTATATATATATATATATATATATACACACATACATATATACACACACACACACACACACTCCTCAGATCACCATGCAGTGAACAAGTCTTCACTCAGCTGCAGGTTCAGAAAATGGTGACACACAACAAGCAGCATCCTTCCTGAAGAATCATGTTGCCAAGTCATTTATATAGCACAAAGAAAAGTAAAAATGGAAAGTGGCCTGGTGACAAAGGGGTTAAATGAGTGACATCTGGAGGGTGAGAAAGTTCCATGGGTCTTTTGCATTCCAGTTAATGCCCGGAATGAATGCCACTATATTAGTAATGTTGGCACCAGTGACTATCTCTTACAGGGGGGCACATACTTACAGGACTCGGGGCTGCCAGCACTCTACCGCAGACCTAGGACATAGCGCAGAGCTCCAGGTGGAGGCACACTGTGCACGCCAGGGTTAAAGGTGAACACACACGTGTGGCAGGTAATGAGCCATCCCCGAGCATAGCCACAGCTGCTGCACAGCAGGGGGTGACTCTGCACTTGTCTGCGCCTGGAGGAAGAGCAGCAACACAGCCTGCGCCTCGCTTACAACATCGCTTTAAACAGGCGTCCCCTGCTTGGCACTGGCATTGACAGTCGCAGAAAGTTGACTTCCTGTGTTTGAACCGCTGACTCTGTTCTATCGTGAAACGCATGGACGATACGGATGACGCATTTCCGCTGTTTGAAACGCAGGTGGGCGCTCTGCTTGAGAAGCTCTTGGTTTCCGGAGCCGCTGTCTGGCAGCTTGGCCTCTGATTTCTGGGCTTGTCTCTTTCCGGCTGCCAGTGACGCCCTGGTGCTGAGCCCTTGTTTTTCCAGTAGGTGAGTACGGTGAACCTAGCATAACGGCAGGCTGCAGGGAGCCGCCTGTGTGAGGCAGCGCTGATGTCATACGCCGGGGGATGCCCCTTCCTATGTGTCTGCATTGATGCTCTACACTAAGTCCCCCTGGCATGTGTGTAGGTGAGGAAGGATGCAGAATACAGGGGAAGACTGTCAGGTCCAATGTCACCGGGCTGTCACTGATGTGGGTCTATAGGGGGCGCTATACGTCTGCATCATACACAGCCGGGGAATATATATTAGTCTTTATATAATACCCTTCCCGGTATATTTAGTGGCACCATCATATATCATACACTAGGCACAGCATCATCTTTGTACCTACAGTGTAGAGCACGCCATCCTGATTGGAGCTGGTGCAAACTGACTCACAGGACCTGATCCATTGACCTCATCAGTAATCTGCGGCTGCTGGACTGGAGCCCTGACAACTGCCTCTTCCCTGAGGCATCCATGGTTGCTCTTCTGATCACCCGGCCTGGCATGATGTCATGTGTGTGTCACGCCAGGCTGGCTAATCAAAAGAAGAGTGGCAGATGCTGTCCATTAGAACCAGCCCTCACAGCTCACATACATCAACCACAGTCTGCCAACACTGCCGATGGACCGGGTCCTGTCAGAGAGTGTGTAAAATTTTTTATATAGATATATATCCCAATATATAGTAGGCATAATAATATTAGCAAATATCTCCTGTTAGAAATTTAGTATAGTTTTCCTGATATAGCCATGTCTCTTACCTCATGTGCAGGGCATTGCAGCTTAGATATTCATGATTACAACTACTCAGTGACAGTTGCTCATGGTCGTAACCATGGATACCTAAGTTGCAATGCCCTGCACATGAGGCAAGAGACATGGCTATATCAGGAAAACTATACTACATTTCTAATTGGGGGTAGTTGCTAATATTATTATTTATTATTATTACACCTACTACATTGGGATAGGATCTTGGAGATTGGAATACCCCTTTAAGACAATGTTCACACATTGCATATTTGGGGAGGTTTTTTTTACCTTGCTATGTGTAAGCTAATACCAGAAGAGGGTAAAAAATACAGAAGTGGTGCCATGTTTCTATGCTGCTTTTCCTCCTGCCTTTGACTTACAAATGCTGACCAGAATACTGCCGTGTGAACATAGCCTAAAATGTCTGTCCTCGTGAAATAAGTTACCGGCAAACTAACCTTGAAATGTCCCTTTACCAAGTGGATAAGACCTTTTATTCTTCCAGATTTAGCTCCTTTCTTACAGCTCCTACCTCAGTTGTCCCCTAGCCCTGCCAGACTTCAGGATGACCGCTCTGTTCTATGTACTACTGCGGTAACCCATTGCTCCTATATCACTGCACAGCAGCATTTTACAGACCCTATTGACTACAGTGGGGGCCATTATTGCAGAACAGCTACAACTATGGAAGTGCCAGATCCTTGAAATAAAATACTAATGGTGTCTGACAAACCACATTGACCTCCGTGGGCCTGTCTGGTTTTCATTATCTGGCCTAATATTTTAACTAATGCAACATGCATTTCCTAAAATGATTTTTTTTTTCAGGATTTCACACCAAAATATTTATACTCTTTTAGCTCTTTCACAGACAAGTCCATCAATACCTTACATTGATATTCCATTACTGAGAAATCAGCATTGTCATTGCTCTGCAAAGGAGGCTGAAGGGCTATTTGTAGATCTGAAGCCTCTGTCACTCCAGCTCTATTCCTCGCTCAGCTCTATTCCTCGCTCAGCACTACCTCCTCCTGTTTCATTGACCATTTCTGAGTGTGATTTCAGGTAAAGGAGACATCAAACAGGGGGAGGAGTCAGCGTTGGGTTGGGGAATAGAGCTGGAGTGACAGACTACAGCTCTTCATCCTCATTTCCATGACTATTTTGATAAATGAGCTTTACTATTCTCCTTGTTATTGACTC
This sequence comes from Anomaloglossus baeobatrachus, assembly GCF_048569485.1. NCBI lineage: Eukaryota > Metazoa > Chordata > Amphibia > Anura > Aromobatidae > Anomaloglossus > Anomaloglossus baeobatrachus. The sequence continues at coordinate 436,547,807 of NC_134354.1, forward strand.
ATATCACTACACATTGGCACTGATCAGACTGTCCCCTCTGTGTCAGAATTACCCTTTTTACATGGGAAAAGTTGACTCCAAATGAACAGTTTAGACTATATTTACATGCACTTTTTGGTTCAGGTTCTGTCCTGCTTTTTTGTACACTGCCATAAATGTTGGTTTAAAGCACCAATCAAGTGGCGGGTTCAGTGCTGGAGTGGCGCTTTTTACCTAAGCTCCCTGTCCTTAGTATTATACCCACGAGTGCCACAGTGTCATCTTGTGACCTCAATGTCTGACTGGAGGTCAGAAGTTATGTCATAAGCGCTCAATGCAACGCTACGAGGATGAGAACGAGGCTCTTAGAGCTGTATTGAGCTGTGACCTCCAGCGCGCTCCATGAAACACTTGAGATGCCAGCAGGACACAACCTGCCAGAGACTGACTGGGGCGGCAGTGATAGAAGATGGAGGGTGAGAATATTACTAGGGGCAGGGGACTTGGATAAGAAACAAACCTCCAGCTGTTAAATACAATAAAACTCTGCAGTGGAGTTTAATATGGCCATTATTGACAGATCATAGTCCTTTTTCATGGTCTCTAACCTACAACATTTTCATTACACTACTAATGATGCAAGGTCATGAATTATTTTAGGGGCATGGCCATCGGGTGTCTTCAAGAGCACACGCTTCTTTGCCTTTGGCTTCCTGCTTCACAGAAGGCAGTGCCTCCAGATGACTGCCTACTCAGGCCAAGAACATTGTCATGCTATGGTCTAAACTTTGTGCTCCACAAAGCTGCAAGCTGAGGGTGCGGTCCCTCTGCAGCATTAGAGATTCAGCAATCCAGTCCGTTTCAGAGCAGCGCTTGCAAGCTCTAAAGCACACCGCTTACAAGCATGTACTCCTTTCCAATGAGACTAGTAACCTAGGCATCAAGCTCAAAACTATAAGTACAAATCCATTGAGAACAGAAAAGATTTTTAGAGAACCAATCACCAGATTTTCCTATATAAACTAAAGCCAGTGCTATACTGGCGCGATCAGGCTGATTCTATACATACCTTTACTTGTGAGATCGGATGAATAGTTTATGAAATACAGGCAAGTATAGTTTGTGAAATGCTTTATGTGATGATAGGTGCAACAAAATATCTAATAGGTGGGTCGGGTTTTGCTAGTTATTCCCGCCCCTGTCTGCTGCCTGGCCTTCTTTCCCCTGTAATAACAGGAAGTAAAATCTGTATCAGTGAAGACTTTCCCATTACTGAGATAGGAGACGACAGTTGTTACTGATGAGAATCTATGTAGATAGAAACAGGAGGAGGGGGTGGAGCTCTGCCTCTAGCTCCTCTCTCTGCCTCTAGCTCCTCTCTCTGCCTCTAGCTCCTCTCTCTGCCTCTAGCTCCTCTCTCTGCCTCTAGCTCCTCTCTCTGCCTCTAGCTCCTCTCTCTGCCTCTAGCTCCTCTCTCTGCCTCTAGCTCCTCTCTCTGCCTCTAGCTCCTCTCTCTGCCTCTAGCTCCTGCTCCTCCCTCTAGTGCCTTCTCCCTCCTCCTGTTTACATAGAATCTCACCAGTAAGGGTATGTGCACACGTTGCTTTTTTTTCCGCGCGGAAAAAAACGCACCCTCTGGCAGAGGGGAGAATTGTAAACAATGCTTTTTGAGAAACAACGCATCATGCGTTTTTCATGCGTTTTCCATGCGTTTTTTTAGGTGCGTTTTTTAAGACTTGGGTACCTAGTGACCCCATTTTGGAATCTGCACCCCTCAAGGATTTTATTCAGGAGTATATTAATCATTTTGAATCCACAGCTACTTCCCCCAAAATGTAGCTGTAGCAACAATATTCTCACTGTTGGGCTATGTGGCCATGATCCAGCGACACGGCGTCTAGTACACAGTGTCAGCCTCCTGCAGAGATGTGAGTGTTTCCCACGGGAGAACGCAGCTGCCCATGCCCACGATTTGGGTTCAGGCTGCTGTGGAGCTCTATTCTACCTGCAGAGAACACTCTTGTCTCCGCAGCATATATTTACATGCTGAGGCTCGGGAAGCTGCTTCACAGGTCGGTTTATGCTGCAGAGAAAAGGAGCACAGTGGGCATGAGATTTCTAAAAATCCTTCCACTGTGCTTCTACTGCACAACGCAGCGTCATGGACGCAGGGAAAACACTCTGCGCCCAAAACGCTGCAAACCCCGATTGTGGGCATCCAGCCTAAAAAGCGTCAATGGAGGTCAAATATATATACAACGTCCCACCCCCCCCCTGCATATTCTAAGCTGGCACCTTTAGTACCTTTCATGTGGCACTAAAGGGTGCCTAGCCTAGTTTTTATCACAAAAACAAAAAAATAAAATGGCGTGGGGTCCCCCCTATTTTTGATAGCCAGTCAGGGTAAAGCAGACAGCTGTAGCCTGCAAACCACAGCTGGCAGCTTCATCTTGTCTGGTGATCAATTTGGAGGGCTCCCCAGGTTTTTTTTTTTTTATTTATAAATAAAAATAATAAAAAAAAAATAACATGGGGTCCCCCCAAATTAGATCACCAGCCAAGGTGAAGCTGACAGCTGAGATCTGGTATTCTCAGGGTGGGAAGAGCCATGGTTATTGGACTCTTCCCAGCCTAAAAATAGCAGGCCACAGCCGCCCCAGAAGTGGCGCATCCATTAGAAGCGCCAATCCTGGCGCTTCGCCCCAACTCATCCCGCGCCCTGGTGCGTTGGCAAACGGGGTAATAAATGGGGTTGATACCAGATGTGTAATGTCACCTGGCATCAAGCCCAGCAATTAGTGATGTCACGGCGTCTATCAGACACCCGACATAACTAATTGACAGTAAACAAAAGCAAAAAAAGACAACAAAAAATTTTTTATTAGAAAAAACACTCCCCAAATCATTCCCTTGTTCTCCAATTTAATAAAAAAAATGGGTCCGCAGAAATCCATTTGGATGTCCCACGTCGGCTCTGGACCTTCTAGAATATGGGGGCACGTTCAGGGAACGTATCCCCCATTTTCTAGGAGGGCAGACCCTCCATTTGAGGAGAGTGGGTGCAAAAATCTGCACCCACTCTCCCCGGGTCACAGCTGCAGAGTGCGAGCAGCCAGCACAGCTCACACTGAACACAGTGCTGGCTGTCAGCTGCTCGGCACATGTGACCGGCCGGCGTCTGCTGTGAAGGAGGAGGGAGTCGCGGGGGATCAGCGCTGCGACCGGACAGGTATGTATGACACCGGGGGGAATTGGGGTGAATGGGCAGGGCCTGGGTGCATTTTTCTGTCGCATGTCTCAAGGCACATGTGACAGATAACATAGGAGCAGGGCGGCCGGTGCGCTACTGTGCGCGCGGCCATGTTGGATTTTGTTGGGTCGGGGCGGGCACTTTGGCGACACCGGGGGCTTTCCTGAACTTTGCCAGGAAGTGAGGTCAACAGGAAACCTCTTGACCTCACTTCCAGGTAAATGCCTGCGTTCTGGCGTGCCGACAAAGCCCGCGGACCGCAACAAAAAAGCAGGTCACTGCGGTGTAGCTGCGTTCTGACCCCACATCATTCATTTCAATGGGGGACAGAACGCAGCCACAACGCACAAAAGAAGTGACATGCTGCTTTTCTTTCCGCACCGATTTTTGGCATCAAAAACGATGCGTTTAGAAACGCAGCGTGTGCACTGATTTTTCAGCTTTCCCATACACTTTGCTGGGAAAGCTGAACGCATGCAATTTGCCACTGAAACGCTGCGGTTCAAAACGCAGCGTTTCCGCGGTAAAAAACGCAACGTGTGCACACAGCCTAACATCTATCATCTCCTGTCTCAGAAATGGGAAAGTCCTGGCTGAATACAGATTTTACCCCAGAACTGAGAATTTTGGTAATGACAATCAATTCTGTCAGAGAAAGAAGCAGATTTGTCTGATAAGATATATGTATAGATATTTCTCAGTACTTGTAATCCTTTCAGGAAACTGCAGTATACCTCTAAAATAACCCCAGTGGCCAATGTGAAAATTGCAAGATTTCTGTTTTGTTTCTTTATTTTTTATTAATCTGTCTTATACACCCTTACTTACTGGCTGCCATATCATATTTATTCTAAATTTTGTCCCACTCCAATATGCGCCATTATCAGTGTTTTTTTTTTGGAAGATTTTGGTCATTATACGACACCTGTCAAGCTGAACCCTGCAGTCACAAAATGGGCACTCTAGCTAATGTATATTGCTGCTTGGTAATCTTTAGTCCATAAAATATAGTCCCAAGAATGAAAATATACTTTGTTATGCCTGTATATACAATATTCTCTGAACTGGTGGCCTGTGCACTGCATGATGTGATTGAGACGAGCAACCACATGATTTTTGTGGCCACATAATATTCCAATTTCATCTGTTGGGGTTATCCATAACTAGGTGGCTTTTTGTCAGTGTGGTCACTAAGCCATGGTGGATGCCGCAGGGCCGGGTGGGTCAGGACAGAAGCAGATTGGCGCCATTAGGTTCACAAGAATTTCTCCATGTGTTGTGTGACTACAGTGCACAGACTGCCTCCTTGTGTTGCTGCTCAGATTGTTCTTTCACTGCAGTTTTGAAAACCCATCCAATAAGGTAAAATGCTTATTGCATAGCATGGAAACTGTGGTGCGTTTTCTCCATTGACGAGGCTATTCTGCATGCAGACCTACTTCAGTTAATGGGGTAACCGGCTTCAATCACTTTCATGAGGGAAGTGGGGACAGCAATGTTATGTCTATTGATATCTCCTGATTTTCATCTTGGAAGGATACAAATCACTTGTCTATAGGCATAGCGACTTCATTATCAACATCACATAAAGGAGAACCAAGAGTCCATAAAGTTAAGAAAAAATGAGAATTTTATTACATTATTTCAAACATATAGGTTCTTGTTCAAAAATTGACCCTTTTACCTGGCAATGCTGCTTCAACATACATCATGGGATTCTCTAGAGATGTTCTAATAAATCTAATATATAAAGCTGAGTGTGAGTGCATGTCCGGGATTGGCATCTGCACCGTCGCAGCTACAGCCACAAAATTTTGCACACTCACACGTCTGGACCCCGAGAGCGTCATAGGCTATGTTGTGAGGCGAAATTTTAACCCCTCACGTTCCAATTTACCAATCAATTTTGCCCCTATCTACATAATTGGGAAAAAGTGAAACGAAAAGTGTATCCGCACCGTCACATTTACAATCACGAAATTTTGCACAGACACCTCATGTGACCCAGGGAACGTCGTAGCCTATGTTTTGACAGGAAAATTTAACCCCGCGCTTTACAGTTACTCTCTAAAAAACATGCCTCCATTAAAGTAAATGGAGCCTGGAACTACAGGTTATTAGTAGGAGCTGTGATTGGTTGCTATAGCAACAAAAGACATCTATATATATATAATTGCCTTATTCTGTCTGTCTGTCTTGCTCCAAAATTGTGTCCTTACGGTGACACAAAGCTGATTGGCCGCTGGGCTCGCCATGGCCCCCCCCCCCCGCACGGATTGGCCGCTCGGCTCCGCCCCCCCACGGATTGGTCGCTCGCCTCGGCCTGGCCCCGCCCTCCGCATGGATTGGCCGCTCGCCCCGGCCCTCCACACGCATCGCCAGACATAACCTTGCGCTGCTGGGATCGTGACGGAGCCGGTGTACGCTGGTAACCATTATACACATCGGGTAACTAAGGTCCCTTAGTTACCCGATGTGTATCATAGTTACCAGTGTACACCGGCTCCGTCACGATCCCAGCAGCGCCAGACATAACCTTGCGATGCTGGGATCTTGACGGAGCCGGTGAACGCTGGTAAACATTATACACATCGGGTAACTAAGGTCCCTTAGTTACCCGATGTGTATCATAGTTACCAGTGTACACCGGCTCCGTCACGATCCCAGCAGCGCCAGACATACCCTTGCGATGCTGGGATCGTGACGGAGCCGGTGAACGCTGGTAAACATTATACACATCGGGTAACTAAGGTCCCTTAGTTACCCGATGTGTATCATAGTTACCAGCGTACGTCGGCTCCCGGTACACATGTGCAGGGAGCCGGCATTATACTCCTCTCCCCCCAGGACTACTCCTCCTATTATAGTCCTCCTATTATACTCCTCTCTGAGTATAATAGGAGAACTATTATAGCATGGGGGATGGAGCACGATTGGGTGCGCAGCATGGGGGATGTAGCACGATGGGGGGGTGCGCAGCAGGGGGGATGGGGCACGATGGGGGGTGCGCAGCATGGGGGATGGAGCACGATGGGGGGTGGGCAGTATGGGGGATGTAGCACGATGGGGGGTGCGCAGCATGGGGGATGTAGCACGATGGGGAGTGCGCAGCATGGGGGATGGAGCACGATGGGGAGTGCGCAGCATGGAGGATGGAGCACGATGGGGAGTGCGCAGCATGGGGGATGGAGCACGATGGGGAGTGCGCAGCATGGGGGATGGAGCACGATGGGGGGTGCGCAGCATCGGGGATGGAGCACGATGGGGAATGCGCAGCATAGGGGATGGAGCACGATGGGGGGTGGGCAGCATGGGGATGGAGCACGATGGGGGGTGCGCAGCAGGGGGGATGGAGCACGATGGGGGGGTGCGCAGCAGGGGGGATGGGGCACGATGGGGGGTGCGCAGCATGGGGGATGGAGCACGATGGGGGGTGGGCAGCATGGGGGATGGAGCACGATGGGGGGTACGCAGCATGGGGGATGGGGCACGATGGGGGGGTGCGCAGCATGGGGGATGGAGCACGATGGGAGGTGCACACCTCCCCCCAACACACACACACAACACACCACACACACACTGGGAACCACAAACACCGCCATACACAGACACCCACACACACAGACAACGCCGCACACACACAACACCCAACACACAAACACCGCGGCATACATAAATATACGCACATACCGCACAACACACACATTGCACAAAACATACCTCCCCCCAAAACACACCACACCCACACAAACCACGCAACACACACACACACAACGCTACAGACACACAGCGCTCCAAAAACAACGCAACACACATACAACACCGCTCTCACCCCCCGCCACACCCAGACATCACCCAGAACATGTACAGCGCCCTACACAAACACTTGGTAACTACACACAACAACATCTATCTATCTATATATATATATAATATATATATATATATAATATATATATATATATATATATATATATATAAACAAAAATCATACATGAACTACACAATACGTAAATTCTAGAATACCCGATGCGTAGAATCGGGCCACCTTCTAGTTCATAGTATAAGAAGCTTATATGTGAGGTAATAAGATGTCGGTGGGGAGACACAGAGAGACACCGACAGGGAAAGAGACAGACAGGGACAGAGACAGGCAGACAGGGAAGGAGGAGACAGCCAGAGAGACAGACAAAGATAGATGAGGAAAAACACAGACCTGGATAGAGACAGATGGGAAAAGTGACAGAGAAATAGAGACAGACAAGGATAGAGATAGGCAGACAGGGAAAGAGACAGACAAAAAGACGGGGAGACAGACCTGGGAAAGAGACAGACCTGTAAAGAGACAGACGGAGCACATTACTTGGCCAATTTAGTTAAATCTGTGTGGAATATCTGTGGTGTTGAAATATATGTTGTGAAATGCTTCTATTAGCTTAGTTTTTGCCTTTTAATAATTACATTTCTATTTGTTTTGTGGTTTTTGTGTGCAGAATACATTTTTGTTAATACATTCTATTTTGTTAACAGCTATATTACATAAATGGCTTGGTTATGTATTAATGCCCATAAATCAATCCTTTACATAGTTTATCCCTGCATTAAACATTGTCTGCAGCAATATAAAGACTCATACATATGTAAATTCTGTATAGTAGCTTTACCTGAAGAAGCAATACGGATGAAATAATATTTAGCCCTATCAAATATAACATATAATGGTAGAATAATCATTATAAAGTGCAAGTATTCCAATTGAGATACATAGCTGTGTGCATTTAATGCTCCAATGCAGGCACCGATGGTGAACTGTCTTGGGTACGGCACATGGTTATATTACACTGGGGAACGCAATTTTTTAGGAGTTAGGTCAGACAACTGTTCTTAATTAATTTTTGGATGCTGAATCCAGAAATGATCTCAGTTTTTCTCTATCACTTCAAGTTTTTGAACTATAGGATTTTCTTTGTCGCTCCTAATTGGGAGACCCAGACAATTGGGTGTATAGCTACTGCCTCCGGAGGCCACACAAAGTATTACACTTAAAAGTGTAAAGCCCCTCCCCTTCTGCCTATACACCCCCCGTGGGATCACGGGCTCCTCAGTTTTCATGCTTTGTGCGAAGGAGGTCAGACATCCACGCATAGCTCCACTGTTTAGTCAGCAGCAGCTGCTGACTATGTCGGATGGAAGAAAAGAGGGCCCATACTAGGGCCCCCAGCATGCTCCCTTCTCACCCCACTTTTGTCGGCGGTGTTTGTTAAGGTTGAGGTACCCATTGCGGGTACGGAGGCTGGAGCCCACATGCTGCTTCCTTCCCCATCCCCCTTAGGGCTCTGGGTGAAGTGGGATTTTACCGGTCTCCAGGCACTGAGACCGTGCTCCGTCCACAGCCCCTGGGGATTCTGCTGGATATGGAGCTGAGTATCGTCAGGGACAGGGCCCTGCTACGTCAAGGTACTCTGTGTCCCCGTACAGACCGCGCGCAGACACACGGCAGCATTGCTGGGTGTGTTAGTGCGCCAGGGACAACAGCGCTGCGCGCTTGTGCCACTACTCACTACAGCTCTGCTGAGTGAGTCTATGTATTGGGAACTGCCGCGCCGGCCGCTGCTGTCAGTTTACGCTGCGGCGCGGCTGGGACTTGTGGTGCGCCGCGGACTTCCGCGCTGGCCGTGCATATATGACGGCCGCGCTTATTACTCGAGTCCCCGGCTTTTGCGGCCTAGTTTCGTTTCGTTCCCGCCCCCAGGCCTGCCAGTCAGGGGAAGGGCGGGACGCTGTACAGAACGTCAGCGCAGAGGGCTGGAGTCTACTTTACATACTCCAGCCCTCACACTGGGCACAGTGGGACGCCAGTTTCCCGCACTTTGTCTGAGGCACGCCCACGGTCCGCCCCTCTTCACAGAACGCCGGCAGCCATTCCTGTGTGCAGTCTGAGCTGGAGAGGGGAGACAAGTTCTGGGAGACCCAGACACGGGATTCTGGCGACACACACCCGCGTTTGAGCGGGCGGTAAGCGGCACCTCTGGTGCTGACCCCACTAGTGCCGAAGTGTACATTTGTATTTTTATGCTTGCATGCTATACATTGCACTGTACGGTCGCTGGTGATTCTTGGCTATATACCCTCCTAGATTGCTCAGAGGAGACAACAGCATGTCATCCGCAAAAAGCAAGGGTGCCAAGGCACAGGCTTTCTATGCTGCTTGTACCGCATGTGAGGCTACTCTACCGGCAGGTTCCACTGACCCCCACTGTGTGCAGTGCTCGGCCCCTGTGGCAACTGCTCGACCGGGGCCTCTGCTAGAGGTGACCCAGGGAGAACCACCTGTGAATACTGTCCAGGTGACGGGGACGGAGTTTGCAGTTTTTGCTGATAGATTGTCTGTGACTATGACTAAAATTCTAGAAACTTTGCAGTCTAGACCAGTAACTCAGACCATGGGCACTGTTGAATCATTGCTCCCTGGTCCCCCTCAGTTGGAACAGCTCCGGGCTCCGGGGGTGTCCCATGCATCCCAGGGTGAAGGCTCTGACACGGACGACAGTCCCAGGCAGCCTAAGCGAGCTCGCTATGAGCGGCCCTCGACTTCATCACACTGGTCAGGGTCCCAGCAGGAGGACTCTCTGTATGATGAGGCGGAGGTAGCTGATCAGGATTCTGATCCTGAGACCGCTCTCAATCTGGATACTCCTGATGGTGACGCCATAGTGAATGATCTTATAGCGTCCATCAATAGAATGTTGGATATTTCTCCTCCAGCTCCTCCAGTGGAGGAGTCAGCTTCACAGCAGGAGAAATTCCATTTCAGATATCCCAAGCGTAAATTAAGTACTTTTCTGGACCACTCTGACTTTAGAGAGGCAGTCCAGAAACACCACGCTTATCCAGATAAGCGTTTCTCCAAACGGCTTAAGGATACACGTTATCCCTTTCCCCCTGACGTGGTCAAGGGCTGGACCCAGTGTCCCAAGGTGGATCCTCCAATCTCCAGGCTTGCGGCTAGATCCATAGTTGCAGTGGAAGATGGGGCTGCACTTAAAGATGCCACTGACAGACAGATGGAGCTCTGGTTGAAATCCATCTATGAAGCTATCGGCGCGTCGTTTGCTCCAGCATTCGCAGCCGTATGGGCACTCCAAGCTATTTCAGCTGGTCTTACACAGATTGACACGGTCACACGTACATCTGTTCCGCAGGTGGCATCCTTAACCTCTCAAATGTCGGCATTTGCGTCTTACGCGATTAATGCTGTCCTGGACTCTACGAGCCGTACGGCAGTGGCGTCCGCCAACTCCGTGGTTTTACGCAGAGCCTTGTGGTTAAGGGAATGGAAGGCAGATTCTGCTTCCAAAAAGTGCTTAACCAGTTTGCCATTTTCTGGGGACCGACTGTTTGGTGAGCGTTTGGATGAAATCATTAAACAGTCCAAGGGTAAGGATTCATCCTTACCTCAGCCCAGACAAAACAAACCCCAACAGAGGAGGGGACAGTCGGGGTTTCGGTCCTTTCGAGGCTCGGGCAGGTCCCAATTCTCCTCGTCCAAAAGGACTCAAAAGGATCAGAAGAGCTCAGATTCTTGGCGGGCTCAGTCACGCCCAAAAAAGACAGCCGGAAGACCCGCTACCAAGGCGGCTTCCTCATGACTTTCGGCCTCCTCTCTCCGCATCCTCGGTCGGTGGCAGGCTCTCCCGCTTTGGCGACATTTGGCTGCCACAGGTCAAAGACCGTTGGGTGAGAGACATTCTGTCTCACGGGTACAGGATAGAGTTCAGTTCTCGTCCTCCAACTCGATTCTTCAGAACTTCTCCACCTCCCGACCGAGCCGATGCTCTTCTGCAAGCAGTGTGCACTCTAAAGGCAGAAGGAGTGGTGACCCCTGTTCCTCTTCAGGAGCAAGGTCACGGTTTTTACTCCAATTTGTTTGTGGTGCCAAAAAAGGACGGGTCTTTCCGTCCCGTTCTGGACCTAAAACTGCTCAACAAGCACGTGAAAACCAGGCGGTTCCGGATGGAATCCCTCCGCTCCGTCATCGCCTCAATGTCTCAAGGAGATTTCCTAGCATCAATAGACATCAAGGATGCTTATCTCCACGTGCCGATTGCTCCAGAGCACCAGCGTTTTCTACGCTTCGCTATAGGAGACTAACACCATCAGTTCGTAGCTCTGCCTTTCGGGCTGGCGACAGCCCCACGGGTCTTTACCAAGGTCATGGCAGCAGTAGTAGCAGTCCTGCACTCTCAAGGTCACTCTGTGATCCCGTATTTGGACGATCTACTTGTCAAGGCACCCTCTCAAGAGGCATGCCAACACAGCCTGAACGTTGCGCTGGAGACTCTCCAGAGTTTCGGGTGGATCATCAACTTTTCAAAGTCAAATCTAACCCCGACCCAATCGCTAACATATCTTGGCATGGAGTTTCATACTCTCTCAGCGATAGTGAAGCTTCCGCTGGACAAACAGCGTTCACTACAGACAGGGGTGCAATCTCTCCTTCAAGGCCAGTCACACCCCTTGAGACGCCTCATGCACTTCCTAGGGAAGATGGTAGCAACAATGGAGGCAGTCCCTTTCGCGCAGTTTCATCTGCGTCCACTACAATGGGACATTCTCCGCCAATGGGACGGGAAGTCGACGTCCCTCGACAGGAACGTTTCCCTTTCTCAGGCGGCCAAGGAATCTCTTCGGTGGTGGCTTCTTCCCACATCATTGTCAAAAGGAAAGTCCTTCCTACCCCCATCCTGGGCGGTGGTTACGACAGACGCGAGTCTATCAGGGTGGGGAGCAGTTTTTCTCCACCACAGGGCTCAAGGTACGTGGACTCAGCAAGAGTCCACCCTTCAGATCAATGTTCTGGAAATCAGAGCAGTGTATCTTGCCCTACAAGCCTTCCAGCAGTGGCTGGAAGGCAAGCAGATCCGAATTCAGTCGGACAACTCCACAGCGGTGGCATACATCAACCACCAAGGAGGAACACGCAGTCGGCAAGCCTTCCAGGAAGTCCGGCGGATTCTAACGTGGGTGGAAGACACGGCATCCACCATATCCGCAGTTCATATCCCAGGCGTGGAAAACTGGGAAGCAGACTTCCTCAGTCGCCAGGGTATGGATGCAGGGGAATGGTCTCTTCACCCGGACGTGTTTCAGGAGATCTGTCGCCGCTGGGGGATGCCGGACGTCGACCTAATGGCGTCCCGGCACAACAACAAGGTCCCGGCTTTCATGGCACGGTCTCACGATCACCGAGCTCTGGCGGCGGACGCCTTAGTTCAAGATTGGTCGCAGTTCCGGCTACCTTATGTGTTCCCACCTCTGGCACTGTTGCCCAGAGTGCTGCGCAAGATCAGGTCCGACTGCCGCCGCGCCATCCTCGTCGCTCCAGACTGGCCGAGGAGGTCGTGGTACCCGGATCTGTGGCACCTCACGGTAGGCCAACCGTGGGCACTACCAGACCGACCAGACTTGTTGTCTCAAGGGCCGTTTTTCCATCTGAATTCTGCGGCCCTGAACCTGACTGTGTGGCCATTGAGTCCTGGATCCTAGCGTCTTCAGGATTATCTCTAGAGGTCATTGCCACCATGAGACAGGCTAGAAAACCATCCTCCGCCAAGATCTACCACAGGACGTGGAAGATATTCTTATCTTGGTGCTCTGCTCAGGGAGTTTCTCCCTGGCCATTTGCATTGCCTACTCTTCTTTCCTTCCTGCAATCCGGTTTGGAAAAAGGTTTGTCGCTCGGCTCCCTTAAAGGACAAGTCTCAGCGCTATCTGTATTTTTTCAGAAACGCCTAGCACGACTTCCTCAGGTACGCACGTTCCTGCAAGGGGTTTGTCATATCGTCCCTCCTTACAAGCGGCCGTTAGAGCCCTGGGATCTGAACAGGGTTCTAATTGCTCTCCAGAAGCCGCCTTTCGAGCCTATGAGGGATGTTTCCCTTTCTCGCCTTTCACAGAAAGTGGCCTTTCTAGTAGCGGTCACGTCTCTTCGGAGAGTGTCCGAGCTAGCAGCGCTGTCATGCAAATCTCCCTTCCTGGTGTTTCACCAGGACAAGGTGGTTCTGCGCCCGATTCCGGAGTTTCTCCCTAAGGTGGTATCCCCCTTTCATCTCAATCAGGATATCTCCTTACCTTCTTTGTGTCCTCATCCAATTCATCAATGTGAAAAGGATTTGCATTTGTTGGATCTGGTGAGAGCACTCAGAATCTACATTTCCCGCACGGCGCCTCTGCGCCGCTCGGATGCACTCTTTGTCCTTGTCGCTGGTCAGCGTAAAGGGTCGCAAGCTTCCAAATCCACCCTGGCTCGGTGGATCAAGGAACCAATTCTTGAAGCCTACCGTTCTGCTGGGATTCCGGTTCCCTCAGGGCTGAAGGCCCATTCTACCAGAGCCGTGGGTGCGTCCTGGGCATTACGGCACCAGGCTACGGCTCAGCAGGTGTGCCAGGCGGCTACCTGGTCGAGTCTGCACACTTTTACCAAGCATTATCAGGTGCATACCTACGCTTCGGCGGACGCCAGCCTAGGTAGACAAGTCCTTCAGGCGGCGGTTGCCCACCTGTAGGAAAGGGCTGTTTTACGGCCCTATCACGAGGTGTTATTTTACCCACCCAGGGACTGCTTTTGGACGTCCCAATTGTCTGGATCTCCCAATTAGGAGCGACAAAGAAAAAGGGAATTTTGTTTACTTACCGTAAATTCCTTTTCTTCTAGCTCCAATTGGGAGACCCAGCACCCGCCCTGTTTTCTTAGGGATTTTTGTTTTTTCGGGTACACATGTTGTTCATGTTGAATGGTTTCAGTTCTCCGATGTTTCTTCGGATCGAATTTGTTTTTAAACCAGTTATTGGCTTTCCTCCTTCTTGCTTTTGCACTAAAACTGAGGAGCCCGTGATCCCACGGGGGGTGTATAGGCAGAAGGGGAGGGGCTTTACACTTTTAAGTGTAATACTTTGTGTGGCCTCCGGAGGCAGTAGCTATACACCCAATTGTCTGGGTCTCCCAATTGGAGCTAGAAGAAAAGGAATTTACGGTAAGTAAACAAAATTCCCTTCTTTGTCTTCTCAAAAATATGTAAACTACTGTACCTAAAAAGTGTTTTGTTTTTTTTTTCTAAATAGTACAAATATGAACAAAAAATGAAATATATAAGAAATAGGCATGACAAATATGTTTTTTAGTTGTGACTACTCTTACAAGTTGCCACGTAGCTCTATATGAGTCGAATTGTACTCAGATAACAAGTCTTATTACAGAAATCAGTGCAATTGTGCTTCTATGGCAGGTAAGTTGAGGAGGAAAAACTTGACGTGATAGAAAAAAACTGACTACATTTTTGGAATCAGCATGCCAATTTTAGTATAAATCAGCTCAAAAACCTAACTCAACAGAAATTTTTTTTCAAATTGTTCCCCAGTGTTATCAATACTTAAGTTTGTGCAAATGCAGGTATTAGATCAAATGCAGGTACAAGCAAGAAAGACAAGCATATAAGTAAATCGGTCACTTCAAATAAGATCTAACAATAGTACGATTTGCCTATAATTTGATTACTGAAGTGTATCGGTAAACAGTCCCCAACGCGCGTTTTGAGTGTGACACTTCCTCAGGGGCATGGCTTAAGATATTAGTGCTCTAGAATATATAACTGGCAAATCCGATCATGTGATTGGATGCTGGCCAATCAGTGCTTTATTTCACACATGCGTTCCTCCTTAGCTTGCCTTCTTCCTACAGCCCCATTTGGAATGATTGAAGCAGCGATCACACTTGCATACTGCTACTCCATTTTATTGGGGGTAAAAGTTCCTTGTTCTATCAGGGCAGGTCTCAGCAGTCAGACCCCACCAATCAACACTATCCCCCGTCCTCTGGATTGGTGATAACTAGAGATGAGCCAACCCGAGGCTCAGTGTTCGTACCAAACTCAGATTTTACAAAAAAAATAGAGTTCGGGTGCTTTATGTATGCAAACCACTCGCATGAGCATCCCTGTGCTCGGGTACTCTCGGTCCTCAGCCCAGTGCGAGCCGCTTGCAGAGTTTGAACAGCTTGTAATGGGGGTAACAACAGCGTTATCGGATGTAGTGCACACCAAACAAGCAAGCAACAGAAATGGAAAAACCTCGCCTACCCTCCGCCAGAAGTGATCTGTTTATAGCTGGCTTCATGTTGGCGGAGACCCGAGCAGCCCAATTAGTGACTTCCATTGGGGTCTTTTCTCTAAAGCTTCTTTGTGGACATCTTTTGCAGTGTTTTTGCTGGCACTGTTTTTGCTGTTAATGCCATATCTAACATTGTGGCTGCTTCCAAGTAGATACTGCCAGAAGAATAGACCAGTCAGTCATTTTAGCCTCTTCGCAACTTTCAAAGCCTAATGTGGTTAAAGGGAATCTGTCATCATTTTTTTGCCACCTAATCTGACAGCAGCATAACATAGAGGTAGAGATCCTGATTCCAGTGGTGTTTCACTTACTGGGCTGTTTAGTGTAGTTTTGATAAAAATAACTAATTAATCATCGGTAGATTATCATTACAGGACTACTTAGCGTGCTGTCAGGTAGTCCAGCATATTCATAAGCTCTGTATAACTGCTAGATCTGCAGCAGAGAAAAGTTATTTTATCAAAATGATGGCACACAGCTCAGTAAGTGACACATCACTGGAATCAGGGTCTCTGACTCTACATTATGCTGCTCTCAGATGATGTTGCAAAAACCTTGTGACAGATTCCCTTTAAAAGAAGTAATTTTGGTATTGCTGTGCCTATTTTCATTCATTCATTTTCATTTGGCTTTTTTTAACCACTTTTCAGGCCCACACCAGCAGCATCCAACTGAAAAAGTGGTAGGAAACATACAGTATATCCTCAAAGAATTTGGACATGGTGTCTTTTAGTTGCTGGCATACTAACAATAATTTTGAAGCAGGAACCCTTCAGGAAAGTGTGTGTGTGTGTGTGTGTGTGTGTGTGTGTGTTTTTAATTTAGCAGGAACCTGCAAATCCTGTTTTCTTGCGAGTTCGACCAGCTCTACTCTGCACACAAGTTGCCCCCATCGAAGCACCAAATGTTCGTTACGAGTACTGAGCACCCGAGCATGGTAGTGCTCGCTCATCACTAGTTACGAGTACTGAGCACCCGAGCATGGTAGTGCTCGCTCATCACTAGTTACAAGTACTGAGCACCCGAGCATTGTAGTGCTCGCTCATCACTAGTTACAAGTACTGAGCACCCGAGCATGGTAGTGCTCGCTCATCACTAGTTACGAGTACTGAGCACCCGAGCATTGTAGTGCTCGCTCATCACTAGTTACAAGTACTGAGCACCCGAGCATGGTAGTGCTCGCTCATCACTAGTTACGAGTACTGAGCACCCGAGCATTGTAGTGCTTGCTCATCACTAGTTACGAGTACTGAGCACCCGAGCATTGTAGTGCTTGCTCATCACTAGTTATATTCTGTGGGTGCTTTTTCACAAGTCTTGACTTTATATTTTATTTCATTACTATTTTTTGACATCTCAGTGGTCTGTATTAAAATAGCAGAGGCATGGCATACTCTGAACCCTCTCAGTCAATGAATGTGTCTATGAAAAAAATGGACCATTCTGTAAAAATTGCCAAACACAGGTGGTGGGTTTTGGTGATACTTGGGAAACCTCCATGAATTATTATTTTTTTTTTTTTTGTGTTGATACGAATGGTAAAAGCAGATACAGAATACAAACTGATGGAAAATGGAGCACCACGATGCTATAAGGCGATCTGTGGTATTTTGTGCTTGTGTGAATGATGCCTACCCCGGAGTACTTTGCCTCTGTAAGGCTCTTTGAGGTAGGTGATAAAGCAGGAAGATTGCTTGGCCACCATGACTGCAGTGTGAAGCACACAGGGCTGTATACAGAGCCGGGCAGACGGTTTGATGGGGTTGTGTGATTACCACAGACTACTTCGTATACAATCGTTTTCCATTTCTGTACTCCCTTTGCATTTTGATGAAGTTTCAGTAGGGGATAAATACTTGCCCTTCAGTCTTCCGCTGACTTCCAGCTCCCATTTTTCTCTGTCTGGCAGAACACTGATATGCACCATTAAAACTGTAGCAATCTTGTGGTGTCACCCACCAGACACAGCCTTCATTGTGCTGCTATTGAAATGGGAAACTTGGTCACTTGCCGTGGTTTTCCTGCTTTGCATGCTGGCCCCATTTCTTCAGCAGCATGATTCAGATGTTTTCTATTTGTAGTGCACTGTATATTGCCTAGAGACTTGTAGAAACAGAAATCGCTGGATTCAAGGCTCAATTTTGTGTTTCTGTGACCCGTTGTCTTAGACCACATGCACATGTTGAGTATTTGGTGAGTTTTGTACCTCCGCATTTGTAAGTCAAAACAAGGAGTGAAATAAAATCAGAGGTAAAGTATGAGGCCAGGGCCACACGGGGCACTAGTGCGACCCTCACATGACACTCTTCTCACGCTGGCAGCACAGCAGGAGCCGAGTGTCATGCGAGTGTCCCTGCGACTGAGGTCCGACTGGACCTCAGCTGCGGGGTCGGGCCAGCACTGAGGGTGGGATGGAGGGATTTATCGCCCTCTCTCCTCCGTAGCCGGCTATTGTCATTCTCTCACTGCACTTGCAGTATACCGGTATACCGCGATTGAAGTGCGATTTTTCTCTCGCCCCATAGACTTGAATGGGTGCGAGAGAAAGAGTCTCGCATTAGTCGCAGCATGCTGTGATTGTTTTCTCAGTCCGATTAGGGCTGAGAAAATAAATGCTCATGGGTGCTGAGACACAGGCTAAGGCTATGTGCGCATGTTGCGTATTTGCATGCAGTTACACTGCGATCTGCACCGCAGCGTAACTGCATGCGTCCTGCGTCCCCAGCATAATCTATGAAGATTATGCAGGAGACATGCGCATGTGGCGTATTAGAGCGCAGTGCTTCAGCTGCTGCCTGAAGCGTGCGTTCTAAGAAGTGACATGTCACTTATTCCGTGCTCTGTCTATGGGAGGGGCTGCACTCAGAGCGCATGAAATCGGCTTTTTTTTTTTTTTTCATTACGGACAATTTCTGCAGCAATTTGAAGCGCACGTGTGCTGTTCAAATCGCTGCAGAAATTTCTGCAGGGACAGAACGCTACGTGCGCACATAGCCTAATATTGGTCCGAGTGGAATGCAATATTTTATCACACTCCACTCGCACCGTTTTTTTAGCTGTGTGGCTTAGGCCTAATAGACACACGGGCACCACTTCTGTATTTTTTTTTTTTTTTACCCACTTCTGGTTTTGGTTTACAAATACGGAGGTAAAAAACTCACCAAATAACTCAACGTGTGCACGTGGCCTTACATATACTGTGGTAAGAAACTCACCAAATAATGTACGTGTGCACATGGCCTTACAAATACTAAGGTAAAAACTCACCAAATTCTGTAAGTGTGCCTGTGGCCTTATATATATACTGAGATAAAAAAAACTCACCAAATAACGTGTGCACGTTGGCCTTACAAATACTGAGATAAAAATCTCACCAAATACTCAACATGTGCACATGGCCTAGTGAAAACAGATTGTGTAAGATAATTGAGCCACTAAAGGTGGCTTTACACACTGCAACATCGCAAACGACATCGCTGTAACGCCACCGGTTTTGTGACGTAATAGCGACCTCCCCAGCGACATTGCAGTGTGTGAAACTCATCAGCGACCTGGCCCCTGCTGTGAAGTTGCTGATCGCTACAAATCGTTCAGGACCATTCTTTGGTCCTTTGTTTCCCGCTGTGCAGCATGATCGCTAGAAAGTCTCAGTGTGTAAAGGGGACTTAAATGTGCAGGCAGCAGGAGCCGGCTTCTGCGGACACTGGTAACCACGGTAAACATCAGGCAACCAAGAAGCCCTGTCCTTGGTTACCCGATATTTACCTTCGTTACCAGCCTCCGCCGCTCTCACTGTCAGTGCCGGCTCCTGCTCCTTGCACGTGTAGCAGAGTACACATCGGGTAATTAACCCGATGTGTGCTGTAACTAGGAGAGCAGGTAGCCAGCGCTAAGCGGTGTGCGCGGCTCCCTGCTCTCTGCACGTGTAGCTACAGCACACATCGGGTAATTAACCCGATGTGTACTGTAGCTAGGAGAGCAGGGAGGCAGCGCTAAGCAGTGTGCGCGGCTCCTGCTCTGTGCACATGTAGCTGCAGCACACATCGGTACCGTCACACTAAACAACTTACCAGCGATCCCAACAACGATACAACCTGATAGGGATCGTTGGTAAGTTGCTAGGAGGTTGCTGGTGAGAGGTCACACAGTCAGAAGCTCCAGCGATCCCACCAGCAACCTGACCTGGCAGGGATCGCTGGAGCATCGCTACACGGGTTGCTGGTGAGCTGTCACCAGCAACCAGTGACCAGCCCCCAGCCAGCAGCGACGCACTGAAGCGATGCTGCGCTTGGTAACTAAGGTAAATATCGGGTAACCAACCCGATATTTACCTTGGTTACCAGCGCACGCAGCTACACGTGCAGAGAGCAGGGAGCAGCGCACAATGCTTAGCGCTGGCTCCCTGCTCTCCTAGCTACAGTACACATCGGGTTAATTACCCGATGTGTGCTGTAGCTACACGTGCAGGGAGCAGCCCACACTGCTTAGCGCTGGCTCCTTGCTCTCCTAGTTACAGCACACATCGGGTTAATTACCCGATGTGTGCTGTAGCTACACGTGCAGAGAGCAGGGAGCAGCGCACACTGCTTAGCGCTGGCTCCTTGCTCTCCTAGTTACAGCACACATCGGGTTAATTACCCGATGTGTGCTGTAGCTACACGTGCAGAGAGCAGGGAGCAGCGCACACCGCTTAGCGCTGGCTCCCTGCTCTCCTAGTTACAGCACACATGGGGTTAATTACCCGATGTGTACTCTGCTACACGTGCAAGGAGCAGGAGCCGGCACTGACAGTGAGAGCGGCGGAGGCTGGTAACTAAGGTAAATATCGGGTAACCAAGGACAGGGCTTCTTGGTTGCCTGATGTTTACTGTGGTTACCAGTGTCCGCAGAAGCCGGCTCCTGCTGCCTGCACATTTAAGTCCCCTTTACACACTGAGACTTTGCTGCACAGCGGGAAACAAAGGACCAAAGAATGGTCCTGAACGATTTGTAGCGATCAGCAACTTCACAGCAGGGGCCAGGTCTCTGATGTGTTTCACACACTGCAATGTCGCTGGGGAGGTCGCTATTACGTCACAAAACCGGTGACGTTACAGCGATGTCGTTTGCGATGTTGCAGTGTGTAAAGCCACCTTAAGTGTCCTGTTTATCTCTAACAAATAAGGCATATAGTAATACTTCTGTCTATCTAATAGTAATTAAAAAAAACTATTTGGTTCTATACGTGGCTGTCGAGATTAGTGCATAGATTACCCACGTAGTGCCGTAGAGTAATCCTATAGCGCCAGTTCCCAAAAAGCTCTATCCATACTGTAGCATACTGGGATATATGTGGCTATTGCCACTGTAACACAACAGGCATTATCCACTTCTCCCATCACACAGCTACAATAGGCACAAGCATGGATTCTGGCACCTTACCTTCAGTAACTGACAAAACGTTAGGCCCAGTCGATGAGGGATGATGGATGGGGGATGTAGTCTAGCGCCTAGAACCTGCGACTTGTTTCCTTGAAAGAAGTTTGAGATATCGAAGCCTGGACCTGATTGTTTGGCATTTCAGACTTGCGCATATATATATATATTTTTTTTTTACATTTTTCTCATTACTTGATCTTGCTTTTTGTGAAGTGTAGATGGCATAAGTAATTGATATTTTGTAATTGATACTAGATCATAGTAATTTCTTTATCGTTCCTTATGGGAGACCCAGACCATGGGTGTATAGCTAGCGACCTCCGGAGGACACACAAAGCACTACACTCAAACGTGTAGCTCCTCCCTCCGGGCTATATACACCCCCTGGATGACAATCTACCCAGTTCAACGCTTTGTGTTCCAGGAGGATCACACACACTTTTATTTCCTCATATTTTTTTCAATTTTATTTTAATGTTTTAAAGATTTGGAAGAAAAGCGGGTCCAGTCTGGACTCCCGGCATGTCCCTTCACGCTCCACTCTGCGGGGTGCTGTTAAGGTTGATTTTAATAAGGCTGGAGCCTTCACATGCCGAGCTCCTTCGCATCCTCTGTCGAGGCTCTGTTTGAAGTGGGAGCCTCCACGGTCCTCTCTGCTTGCAGGAGGCCGGCTCCATCCACAGCCCTGTCTGGTCCCTGCTGGAAGGAGCGTTAACCCCCATTCAGGGACATGGCCCTGCGTCTCAAAGCTAAGTATTGAGACGTTTTTTCAGGGGTCCCGGGTACTTTTATTATGGGGGCAGTATGTGCTTTAGCGTTACTGTTAATTTCGGCCGGTTCTGGGAATTTCCCATGAGAACCGCGCCGACGGTGCCTGCTCGTCGGCCGCACTTTAAAATCTAGGCCCCGGCTTCAGTTTGGGCCTAGTTTCGTTTTTGGCTTCTTCTGTATGTTTTGCATACAGCGACGCCCACCGCCCGGCCAGCAGAGCGGAGGGCACTCCCCTGTGGGGGGATGTCCCCTCCTCTGTCTACCCCCCTGTGTCTCTCTGGCCTCTGTTTTTTCCCGCTCCTGGGCTTATACACGCCCCCCTCCTTCTCCCACCGCCATTTTCTCAGCGTTTTTATCACTGAGAAGCGCTGGATGCTACTGCTGCATACTTTTTGGAAGCTGTCACTTTACAGGGGAGCGGTGAAATCCGGAGGACACACAGAGAACAGGGCTGGTAAGCCACAACCTATGGTTGTGGATTTTTATACACTCAGGCTTTCTACAGGAGTGTGTTTTGGCTGCAGAGCTTCCTCCACAGCAGCATGTCTGTCACTAGGAGCAAGGCTGCAAACATGTATGCTATATGCACTGCTTGCAAGCTAATTCTGCCAGAGCCTAGCACGTACCCACATTGTGATAACTGTGCTAATATGGTTGTGTCTCAGCCTGGAGCCTCCGCAGGGGTCCCTCCGGCTGCTTCGGTCCCGGTGGCTGAACCCCCGGCTTGGGTAGCATCCTTTACACAGGCTCTTTCCAAGTCGTTTGCCGATTCCATGGGGCAGCTGTCTCAGACGCTGCTGTCTATGCATCAGCCTCCCTCTCAGCCCCCCTCTCAGGGTGTCTCTGCTGCTCAGAGCTCTGCAGAGCCCTCAGAGCATGTCCTTGGACCCCGTCCCCCCAAACGGAGACGCACGGACCCTCCTCCTTCCTCGTCCCACGGCTCTGATTCACAAGCCGAGGTGCAGGGCGAGGATGATTCATTTACTGTGGGCTCAGACTCTGCCTCTATGTACCCCATTGACTTGTCTGAGGGCGATGCGGACGTTAGTGACTTGATTGCGTCCATTAACTCCGTTCTGAACCTTAACCCACAGGAGTCAGAGGATCAACCCTCTCTGGTAGAGGTACACCAGTTTACCTCTCCTAAGAAGCCTAGGAGTATGTTTTTTAACCACTCCAGCTTTCAGACCACTGTTAACAAGCCAAGGGCCTGTCCTGGCAAACGTTTTCCGAAACGTAGTTCAGATGACCGTTTCCCGTTTCCACCGGAGGTGGTTAAGGACTGGGCCCAGTCCCCAAAGGTAGACCCTCCAGTGTCCAGAATCTCAGCCCGCACAGTAGTTGCGGTGGCCGACGGCACTTCTCTTAAGGATCCCACTGACCGCCAGGTTGACCTTCTGGCCAAGTCTGTATTTGAGGCGGCAGGAGCCTCCTTCTCTCCGTCTTTTGCGGCGGTGTGGGCTCTTAAGGCTATCTCTGCCTCTCTGGCGGAGATTCATTCCCTCTCCAGAGACTCTATTCCTGAGATGGATGCGTTAACCGCCCGAGCTTCAGCTTTTGCATCCTACGCCATGTCTGCCGTCCTGGAAGCTTCTCACCGCACGGCAGTGGCCTCCGCTAATTCCCTCGCGATCCGCAGGATCTTGTGGCTTCGAGAGTGGAAAGCGGACGCTTCCTCTAAGAAGTACCTTGCGAGTCTCCCTTTTACTGGGTCACGGCTGTTTGGGGAACAGCTGGATGACATAATTAAGGAGGCTACTGGCGGAAAGAGTACTTCCTTGCCACAAGCTAAACCCAAGAAACCTACCCAGGGCAGGAACCAATCGAGGTTTCGTTCCTTTCGTTCCTCTAACTGGTCATCCTCTAAGCCCACGGTCTCGTCCACTACCGCCAAGGATCGTAAATCCAACTGGCGCGCAAAGCCGCGTCCTCAAAAGACCGGAGGAGCCGCTGCCACCAAGGCAGCCTCCTCGTGACTATCTGGCCGCGCCAGCAACGTCCTTGGTCGGGGGCAGGCTCTCCCACTTTGGCGACGTGTGGTTGCAACACGTCTCCGATCAGTGGGTGCGGGATATCATCACCCACGGCTACAGGATACCTTTTTCTTCCAGCCCGCCAAACAGATTTTTTCTGTCCATCCCCCCCTGCTCCAAAGCCGCCGCCTTCGCTCAGGCCGTGGCATCCCTGCAGACCAACGGTGTAATTGTTCCGGTCCCCGCCCGGGAACGGTTCAGAGGTTTCTACTCAAACCTCTTTCTAGTTCCCAAAAAGGACGGTTCCTCCCGGCCCATCCTGGATCTCAAGCTTCTCAACAAGCATGTTCAGGTGCGGCACTTTCGCATGGAATCTCTAAGATCGGTCATTGCCTCAATGACCCAGGGAGATTTTCTCGCATCCATCGACATCAGAGATGCCTATCTGCATGTGCCTATTGCGGTTTCACACCAGCGTTGGCTACGCTTTGCGATCGGAGAGGAACATTTCCAGTTCGTGGCTCTTCCCTTTGGCTTAGCCACGGCCCCCCGAGTGTTCACCAAGGTCATGGCAGCAGTGGTTGCTATCCTGCACCTCCAGGGTTTGGCAGTGATTCCTTACCTGGACGACCTTCTAGTCAAGGCCTCATCCAGTGTAGACTGCCAACGGAGTGTCTCTCTCACTGTCGCCACGCTAATTCAGTTCGGGTGGCTTGTCAACCTCCCCAAGTCGACTCTGACCCCGACCCAGGTACTCTTGTACCTAGGGATGCAATTCGAGACTCTGCCGGCACTTGTCAAGTTGCCCTTAGTCAAACAGCAGTCCCTTCGTCTGGCGGTGCGCTCTCTGCTGAGGCACCGCCGTCATTCCCTCAGACGCCTCATGCAGGTGCTGGGTCAGATGGTGGCGTCCATGGAAGCGGTTCCCTTTGCCCAGTTCCATCTGCGTCCCTTGCAGCTGGACATTCTCCGCTGTTGGGACAAGCGGATCTCTTCTTTGGACAGGCTAGTGGCTCTGTCATCACAGGCCAGGAACTCCCTTCAGTGGTGGCTTCAGCCCCTCTCCCTGTCACAGGGGCGGTCCTTCCTGACTCCGTCCTGGGTGATTCTCACCACGGATGCCAGTCTCTCCGGTTGGGGAGCGGTGTTTCTCCATCACCGAGCACAGGGCACTTGGACTCCGTCCGAATCAGCCCTCCCGATCAATGTGCTGGAGATCAGAGCTGTGTTTCTAGCTCTTCTAGACTTTCACCACCTACTGGCGGGCAAGCACATTCGGGTTCAGTCGGACAACGCGACAGCGGTTGCCTACATCAATCACCAGGGCGGAACTCACAGCCGTCTGGCGATGTTGGAGGTTCAACGAATCCTCCAGTGGACGGAGGACTCAAAGTCCACCATATCCGCAGTCCACATCCCAGGCGTGGAAAACTGGGAGGCCGATTATCTCAGCCGTCAAACCGTGGACGGCGGCGAGTGGGCCCTGCATCCGTCAGTGTTCAGATCAATCTGCCGCAAGTGGGGCACTCCGGAAGTAGATCTAATGGCTTCCCGGCACAACCACAAGGTTCCGGTTTACGTGGCTCGCTCCCACGATCCTCAAGCCTTCGCAGCAGACGCACTGGTTCAGGATTGGTCTCAGTTCAGTCTGGCCTATGTGTTTCCCCCTCTAGCGCTCTTGCCCAGGGTTCTGCGCAAGATCCGAATGGAGGGCCGTCGAGTCATACTCATTGCTCCGGACTGGCCCAGGCGAGCCTGGTACCCAGACTTGCTCCGCCTGTCCGTAGAGATCCCGTGGCATCTCCCGGACCGCCCAGACCTTCTCTCTCAAGGTCCGTTCTTCCGCCAGAATTCTGCGGCTCTCAGATTGACGGCGTGGCTCTTGAGTCCTGGATCCTGACGGCTTCAGGCATTCCCTCTGAGGTCATCTCCACCATGACTCAGGCTCTGAAGTCTTCCTCGGCTAGGATTTATCATAGGACTTGGAAAATTTTCCTGTCCTGGTGTCGCTCTTCCGGCCATGCTCCTTGGCCGTTCGCCTTGCCGACCATCCTGTCTTTTCTACAGTCAGGTCTACACTTGGGTCTGTCCCTCAATTCCCTTAAGGGACAGGTGTCGGCTTTGTCGGTATTGTTCCAGCGGCGTATCGCTCGACTGGCTCAGGTGCGCACCTTCATGCAGGGCGCATCTCACATCATTCCTCCTTACCGACGACCCTTGGATCCCTGGGACCTTAATTTGGTCCTCACGGCCTTACAGAAACCCCCTTTTGAGCCTCTCAGGGAGGTTCCTTTGTCCAGACTTTCACAGAAAGTCGTCTTTCTAGTAGCCATAACTTCTCTCAGGAGAGTTTCCGATTTGGCTGCGCTTTCTTCGGAATCCCCCTTTTTGGTGTTTCACCAAGACAAGGTGGTTCTTCGTCCGACTCCGGACTTTCTTCCTAAGGTGGTGTCTTCCTTTCACCTTAACCAGGACATTTCATTGCCCTCTCTTTGTCCGGCCCCTGTGCATCGCTTTGAGAAGGCGTTGCACACCTTGGATTTGGTGCGGGCGCTCCGCATCTATGTGTCTCGCACCGCCGTGTTTCGGCGGTGCACCTCACTTTTCGTGCTAACCACGGGTCAGCGCAAGGGCCTTTCGGCTTCTAAACCGACCCTAGCTCGTTGGATTAGGTCGGCCATATCCGATGCCTACCAGTCTTCTCAGGTGCCTCCCCCGTCGGGGATTAAGGCGCACTCGACCAGAGCTGTCGGTGCCTCCTGGGCTTTCAGGCACCAGGCTACGGCTCAGCAGGTGTGTCAGGCTGCCACTTGGTCCAGTCTGCACACTTTTTCTAAGCACTACCAAGTGCATGCTCATGCTTCGGCAGATGCGAGCTTGGGCAGACTCATCCTTCAGGCGGCTGTCGCCCATTTGTGAAGTTAGGTTTTGCCTACTTCTCAGTTTAGTTTATTTCCCACCCATGGACTGCTTTGGAACGTCCCATGGTCTGGGTCTCCCATAAGGAACGATAAAGAAAAAGAGAATTTTGTTTACTTACCGTAAATTCTTTTTCTTATAGTTCCGACATGGGAGACCCAGCTCCCTCCCTGTTGCCTGTTGGCAGTTTTTGTTCCGTGTGCTTCACGGCTGTTGTTAGTAGACAGAGTTCTGGTTTTGCCGAGTTTTACTCTATCTCTACTTATGGGTGGATGTCCTCCTTCAGCTTTTGCACTGAACTGGGTAGATTGTCATCCAGGGGGTGTATATGCTAGGAGGGAGGAGCTACACGTTTGAGTGTAGTGCTTTGTGTGTCCTCCGGAGGTCGCTAGCTATACACCCATGGTCTGGGTCTCCCATGTCGGAACTATAAGAAAAAGAATTTACGGTAAGTAAACAAAATTCTCTTTTTTTATTCTAATGTCTTTTTTTTTTCTTTTTTTTTTTCTGTAGGTGCCTCAAAAAAAACGTGCAAACATGACCGATTCAAAGTACTTCACCACAAACAAGAAAGGTGTGGTAATTCATTTTTTTTTTTTGTATACTACCATGCATTTTGAAATTGATGAGCAGATCTATAAACTTCTTAAAATTTTTCCTTTTTTTTTTTTTTTTTTTTTTTTTTTTTTTTTAAATGTCATTTATATACCGTATTTGTAATTTTATAAGACGCACCGAATTATACGACACACCCCAAATTCAGAGCAAGAAAAGGTGAAAAAAAAAATGAGGTCTGCCTTGTAATCCAGCGGTATCTTACTGGAGGGGGCAGTAGCGGTGATGGAGAAGTCACAGGAGGCAGGGGCAGTGGGTGTCCCAGAAACTGTAGGCTGTGCTGGGGCTGCGGCGGAGGCTCAGGCTGCCGTGCTGAGGCAGCTACTGCAGGCGGTGAGGGGTGATTGCTTCAAAGAAATGGAGCCCG
Organism: Anomaloglossus baeobatrachus; assembly: GCF_048569485.1. Lineage (NCBI taxonomy): Eukaryota > Metazoa > Chordata > Amphibia > Anura > Aromobatidae > Anomaloglossus > Anomaloglossus baeobatrachus. The sequence continues at coordinate 436,575,264 of NC_134354.1, forward strand.
GAGTCAGCGCAGATTGAGCTCTAGGCTCAATGGCAAACCAAGATCTCATCTGCGCAAGCGCCACCTCCGGGCTCTATTTTCCTGAAGTCCGCTGGAGGGAGATCAATGGGCCGGAGCCGTTGCTTGCGCTTATGAGAGCTTGAGCCGAGAGCTCCATCTGTGCACACGCCGATTCTGGACGGCGGTATTTGAAGTCCTCACCACCCGCCCTGCAGCGCCAGTCCAGCCGCCGGAGACCCCGTGCAGACATTGCAAAACCGCTGCAGCTGCCGCAGACTCCACATCAGCCGCCGATGACCCCGCACCAGCCGCCGCAGCATTCCCCTGGTTTCTTGCGACCACTCTCCACCACCCTGGTAAGCTACATTCAGATTATAAGATGCACAACTCACTTTCCTCCTAAATTTGTGGGTGGAAAAGTGAATCTTATAATCCGAAAAATACGGTAATTTTTTTTTCTTTTTTCAGTCCACTAAACCTTCTGGTGGAAGTTTGGGTTCAGAGACCCCCTACTTATTGTTCAAAAGATTAAACGGAGCATGTACATAGTGATGTGCGGACTCTGTGCACGCTCGTGCAGGATCTTTGCTATACTGCCTGCTTAGCTTGGCATTTTTGCACTTCTTCTAAGTGATTTTTAAGTGATAGATGGAGTTTAGGGGTTGGGTCTGAGACCCTCATCAATCTAGAGAATATTTAATGAATGTGAATGCCAACATGTATAAAAATAGAAATCTAATTTAAGTTTCCCTTTAAATAGTCCCTGAGGCTATGTGCACACGTTGCTTTTTATGTGCAGGTTTTCTGCACATATAAAGCATGTCCCACTGGCCAACTGAGCTGAAGCGTGTCAGGCGAAGTGCTGTGATATAATCCACTGTAGTGATAAAGCTCTGCAGGGGATTATAGAAACCCAGAAACAATTGACAAGATGCTTTTTTTTCGGCAACAAAATCTGCAAGGTAAAAAGCTCATGTGCACAGCAAGTCAGGATTCTCATAGACTTTGCTGGGATGCTTTTTCCTTGCAGTATTGATTTAAAATCGGCAAGGAAAAACACATAATGTGTATACATAGCCTAAAGGCTGCTTTACACGCAGCGATATCGCTAGCGTCTGCCCCCGGCGTTTGTGCGTCACTGGCAAATCGCTGCCCGTGGCGCACAATATCGCTAGCACCCATCACACATACTTTCCTTCCTAGCGACGTCGCTGTGGCCTGCAAACAGCCTCTTTTCTAAGAGGGCAGTTTGTGCGACGTCACACGGCAGGCGTCCAATAGAAGCAGAGGGGCGGAGAGCAGCCTCATGAAAGTCACGCCCACCTCGTTGCCGGAGGACGTAGGTACCGTGTTGTTCGTCGTTCCTGGGGTGTCACACGTAGCGATGTGTTCTGCCTCTGGAAAGACGAACAACCTGCGTCCAAAAGCAGCAGCGATATTTTGGAAATGGACAACATAACGATTTGGTAAGTATTTTGCATTGTTAGCGGTCGCTTATACGTGTCACACGCAACGACGTCGCTAACTAGTCCGGATGTGCGTCACTAATTCCGTGACCCCAACGATATCTCGTTAGCGATGTTGTTGCGTGTAACGGGGCCTTAACTGTCGTTGGCATAGTTGACTCCCACCTTACAGGTCGCTTTATTGCTTTCTGTGCTTTCCAAATGAATCAAATCTAGGTTCTGCTGTAAATAGTTCTTCCTTTATGTCCTTCTCTTCCCGAGAAAGTGTCTGATCTTGCCCTGTATATATTGCTTATGTACATATTGTATTTAACCTGTCTGATTTTAGGAGAGATCTTCGAATTGAAAGCCGAATTAAATAATGAAAAGAAAGAGAAGCGCAAGGAAGCCGTGAAGAAGGTCATTGCTGCCATGACTGTTGGCAAAGATGTGAGGTAATAGGAGATCCTCTTCAGAATGGTTGTAACATATATTTAAGGGGGGAAAATGGCAATATTTTAGTTGCTTCTACAGTTTTATTGTCTCTAAATTGCTAATTTTTGGCCTTTGTTGAAAAACAACTCCAAATGAAATACGTAAAGCTTCTTCTAGTCTCCCTCTCCCTAGTCAAGCACACAATACAAAGGAATACGTTGCAAGAGATCTGACATGCAGCATCTTATCCTCAGTGCTACAGGCTATAAAAAAAATTATAGGACATTGGTTACTAAGCTAAAACATTTGAAAGGTAATAGGTTTAGTCACCATATTTGAATATTTTTTTTCTGCTATCCTTATGTAACCAGATATGACTACTTTTGCTCTATAGCCCCTGATGAAGCCAGGTGTCCGGTGAAACCTGTGGAGGGAATGGTGGACATTGTCTGACCTATAAGTACATTACCTCTCAGTTGTAATTTTCATTAGCAATTTAGGATGTGCACTTCAGCATCATCAAAGAATGGTAGCTTGATAACAGTTAATAGGAATTATACCAACCATTTCCAGTGCATAATAGAAATAAATATTTGCCGGCTTTCAAGGTGTTGTGATCATACAATTTATTAACGTATAGTATTGTACATCAAAACACTTCCTAATATCAATATAACTTTATATTAAAATATAGTAAATACATTGTCACAAATCCAATCCGGGCAACAATTAAAAAAGAGAAATGCCTAGAAAAAAATTAAATAAAAAATTTTTTCAAAAGAAAAATAAAGATGTGTGTGTAATGGTGCGTTGGGTACCCGTCACTAGGAGCACGTCTTATGGTATTGAAGAAAATATTTTTCTGGATTTCACAATTAAAATTTTCGGTCTATATTAGACAGATTATGTAATACGGTGTACTTTGGCACCAATAAGAAAAGCGATGCTTGTATATATTAGATTATTGCAAAGCCGTCCCAAATTTGCACCACTTTGCACTCCCACCTAAAAAGCAAGTGTCGATACAGTTGCAGAAGGCGGCTTGCATTCAGTGTTGTTAATAAATGCTGTTACTCTTGCGAGCAATTTATCACTATAAGGCTTCATTCACATGCCAGTATTTTTAATCAGTATTTCAGCAGTATTTGTTGCCAAAACACAGAAAATGTGTCAACCTTTCAATTATGGTTTTTAGGCAGACAGGATTTTAGAGCTGCCACGCTTTCTAAGGCCTCCTTCACACATCCGTGTCTTTGGTACATGTGGCGTCTGTTTTCCGGAGACTTGGACACACGTAGACACATTAAAATCAATGGGTTAGAGCACATGTCCGTGTTTCGACGTGGACCGTGTGTCCGTGTAGAGCACACGCTTGTCATTGTGTGCCACACGGCAACATGTCTGTTTTTTTTCCTGGCAGCACGGGTGTCACACGGACCGCACACGGATGTCAGTGTGACATGTACCAGAGAAAACGTGTCACATAAAAATAAAGAATTTATATACTTACTTGTCTCCGGCGCTATTGTTGCTTCCGGGCCCACACATTATGCTCATTGCATATTCACTGCACTTAGCGCGGACCCAGAAGCAAAAGCAACATGGCATACAGCAGAGCGCTGGAGACAAATAAGTCTTAACTAATGCTGTCCGTGTGCTATCCGGATGTCACATGTAAAACACACACATACACACACATACACACACACACACACACACACACACACACACACACACACACACACACACACACACACACACAGTACCTTCACCATGCAACGTGCAAAACGTTAGTGTTTTTGCACGGACATGTGAAAGAGGCGTAATACGAACTACAATAGATGGCTGTCAACAGTCCTTGGATTAAAACTTAACAGGCGCCACCATACAGAAAGGGCAGGTGTAGGATGCTGAAAAAAAAAATAAAAATACACACACACACACACACACACACACACACACACACACACACACACACACACAGTGGTGAGTGCATTTTTTCCTACAGTGCCTTGCGAAGGTATTCGGCCCCCTTGAATTTTTCATCCTTTTCCCACATTTCAGACTTCAAACATAAGGATAAAAAAAATTAAGTTTTATGGTGAAGAATCAACAGATGAGACACAATTGTGAAGTTGAACGATATTTGTTTATTTTAAACTTTTGTAAAAAATAAAAAACTGAAAATTAGGGCGTGCAATATTATTCGTCCCCTTTACTTTCAGTGCAGCAAACTCACTCCAGAAGTTCATTTAGGATCTCTGAATGATCCAATGTTGTCCTAAATGACTATGTTAATAAATATAATCCATCTGTGTGTAATGAAGTCTCCATATAAATGCACCTGCTCTGTGATAGCCTTAGCTTTCTGTTTAAAGCACAGAGAGCATCATAAAGACCAAGGAACACACCGGCAGGTCCGTGATACTGTTGTGGAGAAGTTTAAAGCTGGATTTGGTTGTAAAAAGATTTCTAAAACTTTAAACATCCCAAGAAGCACTGTGCAAGTGATCATATTGAAATGGAAGGAGTATCATACCACTGCAAATCTACCAAGACCCGGCCGTCCCTCAAAAATGTCATCTCAAACAAGGAGAAGACTGATCAGAGATGCAACCAAGAGGCCCATGATCACTCTGGATGAACTGCAGAGATCTACAGCTGAGGCGGGAGAGTCTGTCCATTGGACAACAATCAGTCGTACACTGCACAAATCTGGCCTTTATGGAAGAGTGGCAAGAAGAAAGCCATTTCTCAAAGAGATCCATAAAAAGTGTTGTTTAAAGTTTGCCACAAGCCACCTGGGAGACACACCAAACATGTGGAAGAAGGTGCTCTGGTCAGATGAAACCAAAATTGTACTTTTTGGGCACAATGTCAAACGGTATGTTTGGCGTGAAAGCAGCACAGATCATCATCCTGAACACATCATCCCCACTGTCATACATGGTGGTGGCAGCATCATGGTTTGGGCCTGCTTTTCTTCAGCAGGGACAGGGAAGATGGTTTAAATTGATGGGAAGATGAATGGAGCCAAATACAGGACCATTCTTGAGGAAAACGTGTTGGAGTCTGCAAAAGAGAGAAAGGGTTGGATTCAGCATCAAATTCCATGGTCATAAAATTCCACTTTATTGAAAAATAAGTATAAAAATATACAAAAGACATATATATTAGCAGAGGGATGGGGCAGAGTGCATGAAACGCCTTACGCGTTTCGGACGGTGAATTTAAAGCAGTCCTTAGTCATAGGTGCTTATGCCAAGAAAAATCGCATGTTATATGCTCAAGGGTAAGATTCACAAGAGGTTTAGGGAACGCCCCTCTGTGGAGAGGGGAGAGGAACATCACAGCTGACAAATTAGTAGGCATTAGTAGTATGCGTTAGAAATCGCATGTGTGCAATATGCGGTATTTAGTAATGTGTGATTTCATGCGTTAGAAATCGCATGTGCGCAATTTGCGGTATTAGTAGTTATATTTAATAAAGGTTTCAAGATGTATGTTTACATGCTTATGTGTGATTACATCGCATGAAAAACGCGAAAAACGTGTATACTGGTGTGATAAGGGCTATAATATACAGTCGATAATTATATACTTATTACATGTGATAGAAATCGCGTGTGCGCAATATGGAGCATGATAATGTCTATAAAATATAGTATATTTTTATTGTCGGATTATAGGATATATCTCAAATCTGAGCGGTAGTTCAAACCTTTAGGGAAACGTGCGTTTTTAATTTTAAAATCCATTTAGCTTCTGTATATAGGAGCTTCTGAAACCAGTCACCGCCTCGGTGAGGGTGGTTAACTCTTTCTATGCCAATGATCTCAAGAGTTGAAAAGTCACCATTGTGTATTTCATAAAAATGCTTAGTGAGACCTGAACATAGCTCTGGGTTTGGTAATTTGGCCTGACGCTGTATTAATTGTGATGTTCAAATGTTCGGATATGCGTTTGCGTAGATTACGTGATGTACATCCAATATAACGTTTGCTGCATGTTGTGCAAGTTACACGATATACGACATATGTTGTAGCACAATTTATAAATGAGGCAATATTATATTTTTTGTGCTCATCATCTGTGAATGTTAAAATTTTTCATGTATATGCATAGATGGCAGTGACTGGTTTCAGAAGCTCCTATATTACATTATCCTACTCCATATTGCGCATGAAACAAATATATAACCATCAGTAGTATGTATGTCATAGCCCTTATTATACCAGTATATACATATGCATATATTTGCGATATCCATATGATGCAATGGGTTACATACGTACATAAACATACATATTGCGTACACGCGATTTTTACTGCATGCAATCATAACTACTAAATTGCGCACATGCGATTTTTTTTTTTTTTTACACGCATGAAATCTACAACCATTGACAGTATGTCACAGCCTTTATCACATAAGTATACACACACATACATATTTTTTTACAATATTGATATGATGCAACTACATAAAACATATATACAAATATACAGTTAGGTCCAGAAATATTTGGACAGTGACACAAGTTTTGTTATTTTAGCTGTTTACAAAAACATGTTCAGAAATACAATTATATATATAATATGGGCTGAAAGTGCACACTCCCAGCTGCAATATGAGAGTTTTCACATCCAAATCGGAGAAAGGGTTTAGGAATCATAGCTCTGTAATGCATAGCCTCCTCTTTTTCAAGGGACCAAAAGTAATTGGACAAGGGACTCTAAGGGCTGCAATTAACTCTGAAGGCGTCTCCCTCGTTAACCTGTAATCAATGAAGTAGTTAAAAGGTCTGGGGTTGATTACAGGTGTGTGGTTTTGCATTTGGAAGCTGTTGCTGTGACCAGACAACATGCGGTCTAAGGAACTCTCAATTGAGGTGAAGCAGAACATCCTGAGGCTGAAAAAAAAAGAAAAAATCCATCAGAGAGATAGCAGACATGCTTGGAGTAGCAAAATCAACAGTCGGGTACATTCTGAGAAAAAAGGAATTGACTGGTGAGCTTGGGAACTCAAAAAGGCCTGGGCGTCCACGGATGACAACAGTGGTGGATGATCGCCGCATACTTTCTTTGGTGAAGAAGAACCCGTTCACAACATCAACTGAAGTCCAGAACACTCTCAGTGAAGTAGGTGTATCTGTCTCTAAGTCAACAGTAAAGAGAAGACTCCATGAAAGTAAATACAAAGGGTTCACATCTAGATGCAAACCATTCATCAATTCCAAAAATAGACAGGCCAGAGTTAAATTTGCTGAAAAACACCTCATGAAGCCAGCTCAGTTCTGGAAAAGTATTCTATGGACAGATGAGACAAAGATCAACCTGTACCAGAATGATGGGAAGAAAAAAGTTTGGAGAAGAAAGGGAACGGCACATGATCCAAGGCACACCACATCCTCTGTAAAACATGGTGGAGGCAACGTGATGGCATGGGCATGCATGGCTTTCAATGGCACTGGGTCACTTGTGTTTATTGATGACATAACAGCAGACAAGAGTAGCCGGATGAATTCTGAAGTGTACCGGGATATACTTTCAGCCCAGATTCAGCCAAATGCCGCAAAGTTGATCGGACGGCGCTTCATAGTACAGATGGACAATGACCCCAAGCATACAGCCAAAGCTACCCAGGAGTTCATGAGTGCTAAAAAGTGGAACATTCTGCAATGGCCAAGTCAATCACCAGATCTTAACCCAATTGAGCATGCATTTCACTTGCTCAAATCCAGACTTAAGACGGAAAGACCCACAAACAAGCAAGACCTGAAGGCTGCGGCTGTAAAGGCCTGGCAAAGCATTAAGAAGGAGGAAACCCAGCGTTTGGTGATGTCCATGGGTTCCAGACTTAAGGCAGTGATTGCCTCCAAAGGATTCGCAACAAAATATTGAAAATAAAAATATTTTGTTTGGGTTTGGTTTATTTGTCCAATTACTTTTGACCTCCTAAAATGTGGAGTGTTTGTAAAGAAATGTGTACAATTCCTACAATTTCTATCAGATATTTTTGTTCAAACCTTCAAATTAAACGTTACAATCTGCACTTGAATTCTGTTGTAGAGGTTTCATTTTAAATCCAATGTGGTGGCATGCAGAGCCCAACTCGCGAAAATTATGCCACTGTCCAAATATTTCTGGACCTAACTGTAAATGCATAATATTTACGATGCTATATCTGCATCTATGTGCCTTACTCTTTTTTTTTTTTTTTTTCTGACGTGTGGGAGTGCCATTTGATTCAACCTGCATAATATTCTTGGAGCAGTACGGTCTTATATTCCAATATATGTGTTTTTCTCTATATAGATTTGTACTCTTCTACGCTTTGCATGATGTTCCTACTAATTTGTCAGGTGTTATGTTCCTCTCCCCTCTCCACAGAGGGGCGTTCCCTAAACCTCTTGTGAATCTTACCCTTGAGCATATAACATGCGATTTTTCTTGGCATAAGCACCTATGACTAAGGACTGCTTTAAATTCACAGTCCGAAACGCGTAAGGTGTTTCATGCACTCTGCCCCATCCCTCTGCTAATATATATGTCTTTTGTATATTTTTATACTTATTTTTCAATAAAGTGGAATTTTTTAACCATAGAATTTAATGCTGGATCCAACCCTTTCTCTACTATGACTGACTACAGCCTGGCCTTCTGAAGGATCACGAGCACGCCTAGTCGTGCTGCACAGAGCTATATGATAAGCTGGAGTTTCTTCTATATTATACAGTCTGCAAAAGACTCAAGACTGGGATGGAGATTTGTCTTTCAACAAGACAATGGTCCCAAACATAAAGCAAAATCTACAATGGAATGGTTCATAATCAAACGTATCCAGGTGTTAGAATGGCCAAGTCACAGTCCAGACCTGAATCCAATCGAGAATCTGTGGAAAGAGCTGAAAACTGCTCTTCACAAACACTCTCCATCCAACCTCACTCAGCTCGAGCTGTTTGCAAAGGAAGAATGGGCAAGAATTTCCGTCTCTCGATGTGCAAAACTGATAGAGACATACCCCAAGCGACTTGCAGCTGTAATCGCAGCAAAAGGTGGCGCTACAGTGTACTCACTTAAAGGGGACGAATAATATTGCACGTCCCAATTTTCAGTTTTTTAATTTTTTACAAAAATTTAAAATAACCAATAAATATCAGTCACCTTCAAAATTGTGTTCTATTTGTTGTTGATTCTTCACCATAAAATTTAAAATTTTTATCTTTATGTTTGAAACCTGAAATGTGGGAAAAGGCTGAAAAATTTAATGGGGCCGAATACTTTCGCAAGGCACTATATGTAGTACCAGTGGTTCCATCATTGACAATTTAGTAAATCTACCTGCTCGATCAATTGTGGTGCAGTTCTATCCTATTATATATTTGTATGTACTAGTGGACAGCCGGTCTGTGCCATGTCCTGGAAGGTTAGTTACTCCTGATGTCTATGGCACGCAGGGTTGTACAGGACGCCCCGACCGGTGACGTCAATGACTACTAGGAAAGAGTGTGCTGTACTTGCATATGTAAGTGTATAGATTGATTTGTGTTGGTTCTCTCTAACAGTTCCTACCATTCACTATAATAATGTCTATATTGTGATCCATGATTATTTTTTTTAACATAAGCTTTTATTTGTTTGTACATGTTGATTTGAAACCATGTGAGAAGTACAATTCTTGTCATGTAAACAATCGCTTCCAATTCTTCAACGGTTGTGTACCAGTTAAACCAGGGGTCTCAAACTTGGCTGGGTGTTTGGGCCGCACCGAGGAAAAAAATAATTTGGGGGGCCGCATTATTTGCAGGACAAAGTGACATTTTTATTGGTACCATATATTTTTTTTTACACACCTTTGGATGACTGATTTTCAACATTTTTCACTTGTTTATTATAACAAATGTGCACATTCTTTGGTTAAATCTAAAAAAAAATAAAAATTTGATGTTAAAAAAAAGTCAAAATAAGTGCCTTATTTTGGTTTTTTTTACATTTGATCCCTTTCTTGTAACTAATAGTGTTACAATTATCACTATACAGAAATTTTGGCCAACATCTTTTAGTAATGTTCCCTATCCTATAGTAATGTGCCCACCTTGTCCCCATCCTATAGTAATGACCCCAGCCTTGTCCCTATTCTATAGTAATGTCCCCATCCAATAGTATTATGCCCATCCTTGTAATGTCCCCATCCTATAGTCATGTGCCCACCTTGTCCCTATTCTAGTCATGTGCCTTCCTTGTCCCTATTCTGTAGTCATGTGCCTACCTTGTCCCCCATCCTATAGTCATGTGCCCACCTTGTTCCCATGCTATAGTCATGTGCCTACCTTGTCCTCCATCCTATAGACATGTGCCCACCTTGTCCCCATCCTATAGACATGTGCCTACCTTGTCCCCCATCCTATAGTCATGTGCCCACCTTGTCCCTATTCTGTAGTCATGTGCCTACCTTGTCCCCATCCTATAGACATGTGCCCACCTTGTCCCTATTCTGTAGTCATGTGCCCACCTTGTCCCCATCCTATAGACATGTGCCCACCTTGTCCCCATCCTATAGTCATGTGCCCACCTTGTTCCCATGCTATAGTCATGTGCCTACCTTGTCCTCCATCCTATAGACATGTGCCCACCTTGTCCCCATCCTATAGACATGTGCCTACCTTGTCCCCCATCCTATAGTCATGTGCCCACCTTGTCCCTATTCTGTAGTCATGTGCCTACCTTGTCCCCATCCTATAGACATGTGCCCACCTTGTCCCTATTCTGTAGTCATGTGCCTACCTTGTCCCCATCCTATAGACATGTGCCCACCTTGTCCCCATCCTATAGTCATGTGCCCACCTTGTCCCCATGCTATAGTCATGTGCCTACCTTGTCCCCCATCCTATAGTCATGTGCCCACCTTGTCCCCATCCTATAGACTTGTGCCCACCTTGTCCCCATTCTATAGTAATGTCCCCATCCTGTAGTAATGGGTGGTGGGGGCAGTGGCAGCGGGTGAAAGGTGATAATTTACCGATCGTTCTCGCCTTCCACCCACAGATTCCTGAGTGAAGCTGAGGGGGCGGTCTCTGGCCCCAGATCCACAGTGATTGGACAGATCGGTCACAAGGCCGGTCTCTCCAATCAGAGCTGGGGGTGGGTGAAACACAGGTCACCCAGCTCCAGCCAATGATCGGTGCTACAGCTGCACTGATCATGGCTTGATTTCAATGTTACAGCCATTTTCAATGGCTGGAACATTACAGTGGCTGTGATTGGCTGTGCGGCGTTCGTCAGCCAATCACAACCTCCGTAGGTCCGGGGAGGAGACACCACCCTTCCTGAGGTCCCCTCCTCCCCGAATCTAAGGTAGTTGCTATTTGCAATGCAAACAGCGATCGCAGCCAACGGGGCTGCGATTTCGCTATGACGTACTGGGTATGTCATGGATCCTTAAGTACCAGGGAGCCATGATGTACCCAGTACGCCATAGGTCGCTAAGGGGTTAATGTGCCGTCCTTCACATACACAAAAAATAAAAAAACACCTTTCTTTTCACCTGTCCCGCGCTCCCTCGGCTCTTCATCTGCTTCTTGCTGTCTGCAGGCCCGTGCCCCCGGTGACTATCGCGGCAGGTGCAGGGACCGCAGCCCCTGGCAGCGATTTATGTCAGATCAGATGGTTGTTTTGCCGGCGCTGCGCGCGCACAGTCCTTGTCTCTGAGAACGCAGCGCCGGCAAAACACTCATCTGACAAAGTGCAGACAGTGGCTGCGGCCCCTGCACCGGCCGCGATAGTGAACAGGGGCACGAGACGGGCCGCACGAAGCAGCCTGACGGGCCGCGTGTTTGAGACCCCTGAGTTAAACACTCCTTAGAAACCGAACACAAATTTAAAGGTAATGGAAGAAAAGGATAAGAGAAGGGAAGAGGAGAAAAGGGAAAAGAGCTAAAAGGACGTACCAAATGATTGGATCAGATCACACATTGCGAATCTGGGATTCATCCCTTTCACCATACTAGAACATGACACAATACAGGGTTATTCCCGTCCACTCGAGGCTCGACCTGGGTATCGCTATTTACACCATTAAACCCTCCTACAGATATTCTCGCTAACACGTATAATTGGAAAACTGAAACCATTTGGGAATTTCGTTAGAGTTCCTATTCGCCTGGCTATCATATGTTCCATGACACAATTATTATGAATCCTGTTCATTATGCCATCCATGATTATTAATAACCTATTTATCTTATGGAGACTACACTTCATATATTTGATTTGTAGTCACATTGGGGTAGAACTGCTCCACAATTGAGCGGGGAGGTAGATTTACTACATCTTCAATGCTGGAACTGCTAGTACTACATAGATAGACGTACTCACCATTATTGCACTTTGTATTTTTATGTATAACACTTTTTTTTCAGAATCCTATACCCCCTTCCATTCTGTATGGTGGTGCCTGTTAAGTGTTGAAATCTATCGCGGTCTGTATTAGGCAGTGCAGTAGCTCTAACAAGTCCTGTCTGCCTAATTAATACTCAGCTGGCCATCTCACAGTGCCATCTCGCTACCAGCGGCTCCAGTACCTTTCATGCAGTGCCGGTGATTACTTTCATATTTTCCCCCCCAAAAAAAAAACCCTCCCCCCCCCAAAAAAAAATAAATAAATATATATATATATATTATATATATATATATGTATTATATATATAGTATATATATATATATATATATATATATATATATATATATATATATATATATATATATATATATATATATATATATATATATATATATATATATATATAATATACTATGTATGTATGTATGTATGTATGTATGTATATCTATATTTTTATAATTGCCTTATTCTGTCTGTCTGTCTGTCTTGCTCCAAAATTGTATCCTTACGGTGACACAAAGCGGATTGGCCGCTGTCCTCGCCATGACCCCGCCCCCCCGCACGGATTGGTCGCTCGCCCTGGCTCCCCCCCCCACACGGATTGGCCGGCCGCTCGCACAGGCTCCGCCCCCACACGGATTGTCCTCTCGCCCCGACACCCTGCACGTATTGGCAACTCGGCCACGCCCCGCCCCCCCTCACGCAATGCACGCTCGCTCTGGCCCCGCCCCCCGCACACATCCCCCGAACTGACAAGGAGACACGACTCCTAGGTGAGTACTGTACCCCCGGGAGCCCACACCAGCATACGCCGCCAACCCAGCCGACACAAACCCTCGCATTGCTGGGGTTTGCCGCCGTATGCTGGTGTGGGCTCCCGTGCGAGTGGGGGACGTGATGCGCTGGTAACCATGGTAGCATAGTTACCAGCGCATCAAGGTCCTGCAGCGGCGGAACATCCACACGCACACACATAACAGACACACACACACACACACACATCAGATCACACTCACTCTCACACACACCTCACACACACACATCAGATCGCATCCACATACTCACAGCATCCGGAGATATCGCTTGCTTCTCGGCCGCGATACTGTGCTGTGAGCTTCCAGGACCTGCCGGAGGATCACATGGCCAGAAGCATGTGGTATCTCCGGATGTTGTGAGTGTGAGCGCGTATGTGCAATATCGTCAGTGTGTGTGAGTGTATGCGATCGGGTGGGTGTGAGTGTATGCCATCGGGTGGGTGTGAGTGTATGCCATCGGGTGGGTGTGAGTGTATGCCATCGGGTGGGTGTGAGTGTATGCCATCGGGTGGGTGTGAGTGTATGCGATCGGGTGGGTGTGTGTGAGTGTATGCGATCGGATCTGTGAGTGTCGGCAGAGGAGCACGGCGTGCTGGAGGAGGCTGGGAGGAGAGAGGCTGATCCTGGGGAAGGCTGGGAGGGGGAGGCTGATGCTGGGGGAGGCTGATGTTGGGGGAGGCTGGGAGGGTGTAGGCTGATGCTGGGGGAGGCTGATGCTGGGGGTGGCTGTGATGAGAGAGGCTGATGCTGGGGGAGGCTGGAAGGAGAGAGGCTGATGCTGGGGGAGGCTGATGTTTGGGGAGGCTGGGAGGGTGTAGGCTGATGCTTGGGGAGGCTGGGAGGAGAGAGGCTGATGCTGGGGGAGGCTGATGCTGGGGGTGGCTGGGATGAGAGAGGCTGATGCTGGGGGAGGCTGGAAGGAGAGAGGCTGATGCTGGGAGAGTCTGATGCTGGGGGAGGCTGGTAGGAGAGAGGCTGAGGCTGGGAGGGGAGGCTGATGCTAGGGGAGGCTGGGAGGAGAGAGGCTGATGCTGGGGGAGGCTGGGAGGAGAGAGGCTGATGCTGGGGGAGGCTGGGAGGAGAGAGGCTGATGCTGGGGAAGGCTGGGAGGAGAGAGGCTGATGCTGGGGAAGGCTGGGAGGAGAGAGGCTGATGCTGGGGGAGGCTGGGAGGAGAGAGGCTGATGCTGGGGGAGGCTGGGAGGAGAGAGGCTGATGCTGGGAGGAGAGAGGCTGATGCTGGGGGAGGCTGGGAGGAGAGAGGCTGATGCTGGGGGAGGCTGGGAGGAGAGAGGCTGATGCTGGGGGAGGCTGGGAGGCAGAGGCTGATGCTGGGGGAGGCTGGGAGGCAGAGGCTGATGCTGGGGGAGGCTGGGAGGCAGAGGCTGATGCTGGGGGAGGCTGGGAGGCAGAGGCTGATGCTGGGGGAGGCTGGGAGGCAGAGGCTGATGCTGGGGGAGGCTGGGAGGCGGAGGCTGATGCTGGGGGAGGCTGATGCTGGGGGAGGCTGGGAGGGGGAGGCTGATGCTGGGGGAGGTTGGGAGGAGGGAGGCTGGGAGGAGAGAGGCTGATGCTGGGGGAGGCTGATGCTGGGGGAGGCTGGAAGGAGAGAGGCTGATGCTGGGGGAGGCTGATGCTGAGGGAGGCTGGGAGGTGGAGGCTGATGCTGGGGAAGGCTGGGAAGAGGGAGGCTGAGAGAAGAGAGGCTGATGCTGGGGACAGAGAGGCTGATGCTGGGGACAGAGAGGCTGATGCTGGGAGGAGAGAGGCTGATGCTGGGAGCAGAGAGGCTGATGCTGGGAGGAGAGAGGCTGATGCTGGGAGGAGAGAGGCTGATGCTGGGAGGAGAGAGGCTGATGCTGGGGGCAGAGAGGCTGATGCTGGTGCAGCATGGGGGATGGAGCACGATGGGGGGTGCGCAGCATGGGGGATGGAGCACGTTTGGGAGTGCGCAGCATGGGGGATGGAGCACGTTTGGGAGTGCGCAGCATGGCGGATGGACCACGTTTGGGAGTGCGCAGCATGGCGGATGGAGCACGTTTGGGACTGCGCAGCATGGCGGATGGAGCACGTTTGGGAGTGCGCAGCATGGCGGATGGAGCATGTTTGGGAGTGCGCAGCATGGCGGATGGAGCACGATGGGGGGGGTGCGCAGCATGGGGGATGGAGCACGATGGGAGGTGCACGCCTCCCCCCAACACACACACACACACACACACACACACACACACACACACACACACACACACACACACACACACACACACACAGACACACACACACAGACACACACACACTGGGAACCACAAACACCGCTGTACACTGGGAACCACAAACACCGCTGTACACAGACACCCACACACACAGACAACGCTGCACACACACAACACCCAACACACAAACACCGCGGCATACATAAATATACGCACATATCACGCAACACACACACATTGCACAAAACATACCTCCCCCAAAACACACCACACCCACACAAACCGCGCAACACACACACACACAACGCTACAGACACACAGCGCTCCACAAACAACGCAACACACATACAACACCGCTCTCACCCCCCGCCACACCCAGACAACACCCAGAACATGTACAGCCCCTACACAAACACTTGGTAACTACACACAACAACATACATATATATATATATATATAACAAAAATCATACATTAACTACACAATACGTAAATTCTAGAATACCCGATGCGTAGAATCGGGCCACCTTCTAGTGTAATATATGTGTGTATGTATGTGTATATAATATATATATATATATATATATATATATATATATATATATATATATATATATATATATATATATATATATATATATATATATATATATATATATATATATATATATATATATATATATATATAATAAAAAAAAATTTTATTTTTTTTTTCCCCCTGTAAGTTCTACTCCTGGTTTTGGCATACAAGCAGTGATGCACAAATACTGATGTGAATGAGGCCGTATAGAGTGTAAGTGGCATATGGCATCCATGATTCCATTCCAGATGTGCACCATAGAACTGTATGGTCAAGCTGCGGAATCTCTTCAGTTGTGAGTCGTCTCACTGTGTGAATACCATATAGAGATGTCTCCACCTGAAAATGCTGTGACTGGCTTCCACGGCTCACATAGATTGCTGATGGAAGTCTGTTGGATTTGAATGTAAGCCAGGGTGTCATACACTCAAACGCGGCAACGTCTAGTTCCTCAGCTCTGTAAATTTGGTTTCTCTTTCTAATTTTTTAATATCCAGTGTATACCTATACAACTAGTGGATTTAAAATTTAGTATAAACCTTAAATGAATGTAAATGTTGTTAAATTCTAGAAAAACTAATGTGTGACAGACATATTTAGCTAGTAGAACAGAGATATAGGTAGCTGTTTTGCCTGCTTGCAAACTATGTAACAGTAGGGCACCATTGTATTCAGGGTTATAGCTCACAACTAAACAGCAGCAGGTCGTGGCAGTATAGAAATGTTCATTATGTTTTCAATTGATGTTAGTAAAATATTCATATCTAATGTCCTTATGTAGACTTCTATGTACCCATCAAATATTTTCATTAATTCTTTTTTTTTAGCTACATAGATTAATCCATTGTGTTCTGAATAGTTATTTATATCTTTTTGGGAGTTCGATCTAATTTTTCACATTTCATGTCCACTTCATGCTGGCTACCTGCAGCTGCCACTAGAGGGAGCTGTCTCCTTACTGTTCATACATTGAGCTCCATAATAAGACGCCATGTGATTAATCTTGCACTACTGATGGCTTCAAATAGCCAGGAGGCTCTATTTTTATGTCCTTTCAAGTCATTTTGTAGCTTTGTATATAAAAAAAAAAGATACATCTCAATCTGTTGTATAAAGAAATCGGCTAGCTCAGAATTTAAGACGTTCTCTATTACTCAAAGTAATGTTTTCTTCATATCATATGCAGACCTGGCCTTGCTTTATTTGGGGCTACATGTGAGGTGCAAGATATAAGCCAGGCTCTTGGATAGATTATGTAGATATTACCTCCAAATCTTTCAAGGACCCCTGCTGCACCCTTCATATTTCTCTGAAAGGTACCATACTTTTCAGTTTCTAAGACGCACCCCAAATTTAGAGGAAAAAAAGGTAAAATTAGGAAGAAAAAAAAAGTCCATCTTATAATCCGGTGGTGTCTTACTGGAGGGGGGGGGCGGCAGGGGTGGTGGAGTGGGATCACAGGAGGCAGGGATGGTGGTGTGGCGGATGTCCCAGATGCTCGCTGTGGGTAGCTTGAGGCAGGCAACATCCAAAAACTTCTGTGGGCTGTGGGCCGCTGTGCTGGGGCTGCTGTGCTGCTGGCAGTGAGGCAGGGGCCATCCTTAGGGGCCACCCTTAGGCTTCAAAGAAACGGCGCCCGGAGTCGGCGCATGCATAGATTGGGCTATCGGCTCAATGAGAAGCCAAGCTCTCATCTGTGAACGTGCCACTTCATGGCGCCACTTTCTTTCAGCCCGCTGCTGGGCAAGGCGCGTGCATAGATGAGATTTAGAGCCGAGAGCTGCATTTGCGCAAGCGCTGACTCTGGGCATCTTTATTTGAAGCCGCACCGCTGCACTAAGGATTTCCGCCAGCACAGTGGCCGCCAGCTGCCCGCAGCATTGCCCTGCCTCCTGTTACCCCTCTCCACCACCTCCCGGTAAGCTACATTCTGGTTATATGATGCACCCCTTATTTTCAAATTTAAATACCTCTAGGGCCCCGGGGATAATAGTAGTCTATTTTACACATATACTGATCCCCAATCGTATGAAATATTTATTTTTATTCAGGTAAAAAATTAACACCACACCATTATGTGCACAGCCGAAAACCTTGAGTGGCGCTGTAAATGGGATAGGAAAAACGAGTATTTTTCGTCACCGTTGGTATCCAGACATTTGGAGAAGAGTGCATTCTTTTAACTGCCTCCTGATGAACCACATGCCTGTGTGGGGAAACGCGTCGAGGTGGAGACGTCTTAAACTAATGTGAAACGGTTGGCGGTTCACCATATTGATTAAAGGACTGATTTGCCAAACATCTTGTGTGGATACTCCTGGATGAATATAATGGACTGTGACCACAGAATCAGCACTATTGTGCCAGCATAGTCACAGTGGGAGCTACCAAGTTAAGTTTGGTTTATACATTTAATGTCCTGTTGTGAACCAGCTCTTGGTTATGTATATGTAAATTGTATCAATTTGTCTTCTATTTTCATTGTAAACCCTGTTCTTGATATTCAAGATCAGGGGTTGCCATAGAGTTGGCTTTAGACAATTGATCAGTGTATTGTTAATGTGCACATAATGGTGTGGTGTTAATTTTTTACCTGAATAAAAATAAATATTTCATACGATTTGGGGATCAGTATATGTGTAAAATGCACCCCTTATTTTCCTCACAAATTTTTGGGAGGAAAATTGCTTCTTATAATCTGAAAAATATGGTACTTTTTTTTTTTTTTTTTTAGTTTGGAGACAACTGGTTGTAGACCTTCTGCCAATATGACTAGAGAGGAACATTTTAGTACCACAAAACTCCTGTAGACTGACAAATCTCATATAACTGAGGAATGTCAGCTGTAAGAACTTGGGCTGAGTGCTAAAGATCACTCTTGTAGTAAACGGTGGTCCTATTGTTGGAAGCCTGGTCAGTTTGGTTTCCTTAACTGCTAGGACCTGCCCTTCTACAGATATAAGGAATAACAACACTGCTAATATATGAGCATTTTGCTTAGCAAACAGAAAATGAAAGCCTAAAAAAGTGAATCTGTGTTTTACTATAATATTGTTTTTGAGTCCAAAATTCATTGCTGTCATATTTCTTAACTATAGGAGATCCGTTTTCCTGATTTAGCACTCTGAAACTCTGTCTAGACATTAATTTTTAGTATATTTTTTCTTTCATGGCAGCTCCTTGTTTCCAGATGTAGTGAATTGTATGCAGACCGACAACTTAGAGCTGAAGAAACTTGTGTACCTCTACCTGATGAACTATGCCAAGAGCCAGCCAGACATGGCTATAATGGCTGTGAACAGCTTTGTAAAGGTAGCTTTCTTCTTCTGCTACATACATATATGATAAAGTAATAATTGCCACGATAAAGATTAAAGGGGTTTTCCTGGATGAAAGGAATCTTCTGTGGTCACAGTATGTGACTGGAGAATGATGATTTGTGAATGTGTGGAATGTGCACAATGTCATGATTTTTCTGTATTCGTAGTGCAAGCCGGTAGTCACATGACCACAATATATTTGATTTTCATACTGACTATCACGTTTTGACTAGATTGTCATCTAGGTCTATCAGTGTGCAACTGCGAATACATGGAAATCATGAGTTTGCCCATTGCACACTATCACGATTTGGCAGTCTCCATTCAGAGTGACTGCAGACTTTTTCTTTTCAGCCAAACTGTGCCTATATTTTTTTTCCCTTCACCACGACCGCGCCACCAGAGAGAGAGAGGTCCGCCCATCTTAAGACAGGAAATCCACTGAAATAAAAGGGCAGCTCCTCTCTCCCTAATAAGTTTCAGTTTTCTGTCCCAGGATGGGACACCCAGAAGAGCTGTGGCGCTGTCACAGTGAAGGACTGAATATCCCAGGGTTGAGACTGGCTGAAGGACTGGACATGCGGCCTCAGCTCTGGGGGCATCCTGGCGTTTTTTTTCCCTTGGAGGATGGGACACGGGTGGACTTTTTCCCCTGTTTGTCTGGCATACCTGCTTGGCGTCCGGTGACTGTCCCTGCAGTGCATGCTTCAGACTAAGTTTTCAGGCTGCATTCCTGGTCGGCGGCTGTCCCTGCAGGAATCGCCCTGTCATTCTCCTGGCTGTGCCCCTGCTCGGTGTCCGGCGGCGGTCCCTGCAGCTGAACACGCCGGACAACGTAGTTTCTTGCTGCAGTCAAGTCCCGGGTACTGGAGGGGATGTGACGTCAGCTGAAACCAGAAGTCTCCTCTGCACATGCGCGGTAGGCGGCAAGATGGTGCTGCCCACCGCTACTTCTTCCCTGGGATACAAGTAAAGTATGGATGATTCTTGGGTTCTCATGCCCTTCCTCCGGGTATACCATGGAGGTACATCAGTAGAAGCGTGAGTAGCAGCAGCTGCAGAAGTGGTTGCAGCACAAAGGAAGTGGTGGTAGTCATTCCAGTGATGGGAGACTTGACCAGAGGTCGAAGGATTCACGCAGGAGTCTCCAGCAGACCACTCATTCCGTTTATATTCCCATCAGTGGGAATATTCTTTTCTATTTTTCTCTCCCTGTGGATAGACCTAGGAAAAGAACAGCAAACACTAATAATAGAGAATGTCCCTTATGCAGAACCCCCTTGCCCTCTGAGAGCTAGAAGATGTTATAAAGTTCGTGTATCCAGAAAACAATAGCTGAAGAGGCTCCGCACCTGGCCTCTAGTCTTAAGAAAGTAATAAAAGCGGAAGTCAGGAAGTCCCTAAAGGGGGTATCTCTGCTGGTTATTCCAAGCTCCTCCAGCAAAACCTGTAGATAGCAAGGGTGCTTCAAGCTGCCGGGAGTCTGAAGAGACCTCAGATTCCGCCTCACGTTCCTCTTCATCTTCTTCGGCTTCATCTCCTGACGAAGATATTGAGGGCAGGCCGTGCCTTCTGACAGCCGATGTTAACCACTTTGTTAAGGCTAGCAGATCTACAATGGGTCTGGGGAGGCGAACGTACCGGAATCTCTGGAGGATCTTATGTTCACAGGACTGGAACATATAAAGCGTCGTTCCTTCCTGTCCATGACAAAGTTAAAAAATTAGTGAAAGAGCAGTGAAATGACCTGTTAGAGGGCTTACCCTCCCTCTTTATTTCGGAAGAAATATCCCTTTCAAGAGGAGGATTCTTCCTTATGGGATCTTTGTCCTAAAATCAATGTGGCAGTAGCTAAGAGGGCAAGACAGTCCTCTTTGCCATTTTGAGGATCTAGATAATTTGAAGGATCCACATGACATGAATGCTGAATCCGATCTCCGAACGGCTTGGAAGACGTCTGCGGGAGCACTTAGACTGGCAGTAACAGGTGCCTGTGTAGCCAGGTCTCTAAGGGTACCTTCACACTTAGCGATGCAGCAGCGATCCGACCAGCGATCTGACCTGGTCAGGATCGCTGCTGCATCGCTACATGGTCGCTGGTGAGCTGTCAAACAGGCAGATCTCACCAGCGACCAGTGAACAGCCCCCAGCCAGCAGCGACGTGCAAGCGACGCTGCGCTTGCACGGAGCTGCCGTCTGGAAGCTGCGGAGACTGGTAACTAAGGTAAACATCGGGTATGGTTACCCGATGTTTACATTAGTTACCAGCGCACAGCTGTGTGTGCAGGGAGCAGGGAGCCGCGCACACTGAGCGCTGGCTCCTTGCTCTCCTACCATAGCTACAGTACACATCGGGTTAATTAACCCGATGTGTAATGCAGCTACATGTGCAGAGAGCAGGGAGCCGCGCACACTGCTTAGCGCTGGCTTCTTGCTCTCCTAGCTGCTGTACACATCGGGTTAATTAACCCGATGTGTACAGCAGCTACATGTGCAGAGAGCCGGAGCCGGCAGCACAGGCAGCGTGAGAGCTGCAGATGCTGGTAACTAAGGTAAATATCGGGTAACCACCTTGGTTACCCGATGTTTATCTTGGATACAGCTTACCTCAGCTGTCAGACGCCGGCTCCTGCTCCCTGCTCGCTTCATTTGTCGCTCTCTTGCTGTCACACACAGCGATCTGTGTGTCACAGCAGGAGAGCGGCTTTGAAGAAAACGAACCAGGGCTGTGTGTAACGAGCAGCGATCTCGCAGCAGGGGCCAGATCGCTGCTCAGTGTCACACACAGCGAGATCGCTAATGAGGTCACTGCTGCGTCACAAAAAGCGTGACTCAGCAGCGATCTCGGCAGCGAGCTCGCTGTGTGTGAAGCACCCCTAATGGTCTGGCTGCAACAATTAAAGACCAGATCAAGGCAGAGGCACCTCGTGATGAAATTCCTCGCTGTCATACCTCGAGGTGAAGGAGCTGAGACATTTTTGGGCATCTGCTGATAGCTTACGACTGTCAGCAGAGTCAGCCGCTTTATCCAATTCATCAAGGAGATCGCTAAATTATGTGCTATGCCTTGTGAAGGAGAATATTGGTTTAAAGCCACAGCTTTAGGAGGAAGAAGTTTGCTAAAAGGAAGCAGTCCACAACCCAAGAAGGTTGGAAGGATACCAAGAGGAAACTGTCAGGCTTCATGTTCGGACCTTCCAGTGAAAGTCAGAGGAAAAACAGCTTGCCCTGCAGCAAGACGTGGAGGGCCTTCTC
Organism: Anomaloglossus baeobatrachus; assembly: GCF_048569485.1. Lineage (NCBI taxonomy): Eukaryota > Metazoa > Chordata > Amphibia > Anura > Aromobatidae > Anomaloglossus > Anomaloglossus baeobatrachus. The sequence goes on from NC_134354.1 coordinate 436,597,728, forward strand.
AGAAAATCTGTTCTGGTGGAAGCTCACAGAGGAGTAGAAGGCTCCGGTTTTTATTCTCTGTTGTTTCTTGTAAGAAAACAAGACTGCTCATTCCGGACTATTATCAATTTGAAATTTAAAGCGCCTCAACCAGTAACTAGTATATCATCGTTTCTAGATGGAGTCAGTAAGTCTGCCATAAAGTTGTTGTTTCCAGGATATTTCATGGCGGTTTCTAGTTCTTAAGGATGCATATTAGCACATTCCAATTCATGTTTTCCCATCAGAGGTTCCTCAGAGTGGCCCTCCCTATCAAAGGAGTATTGAGGCATTTTCAATTCAGAACCCTTCCCTTTTGGTTGGCGATGGCTCCAAGAGTTTTTTCACAAAAGTGTTAGCGGAGATAAGGGCCCGCATCCACAAGAGGGAGATCCTCATTGTCCCCTATCTAGACAATTTTTTTAATAGTGGGGACGTCAGAGGAACACTGCAAATCCCAGAATTAGTTGGTTCTCTCAATCCTACAAGATCTGGGATGGATTTTGTACCTCGGAAAATTGAGACGGAAGCCCTCCACAAGACAGATCTTTTTAGGTCTGATCCTGGACTCTTGTTCCAGCCCTGCCTCTAGAGAAGGTGTCTTCGGTCAGGACATGAGTCTCCTCAAACCCAGTCCTCATACTGAGATGCCATGTCCCTATTGGGGTCCTTGGTGGCATGCATTCCTGTGGTTCCCTGGGCACTTTTCCATACCAGTGCACTTCAATGGGAGGTGTTGAGGGCGCAAAGACAATTACGAGGGGGTTTGGACAAACGCATCACTCTTTCTTCACAAGTTCTTCTTCCCTACGATGGTGGCTACAGGTTCGGAGTCTGTCAGCCGGGTCCCTTGGTTACTCCCAGTTTTGGACATCTTCACAACAGATGCCAGCACACTGGGTTGGGGGGCCCATTTGAGGGTTCAGGTGGTTCAGGGAGCCTGGGGTCCTCAAAAAAGTTGGAGCTCCTCAAATTTCAGGGAGCTATGCACAATTGGGATGGCTCTGCACTCCCTCCCCATTTTAATGGGAAGGCACGTGAGGGTGCTCTGTGACAACAGAGTGTCATTTTCATACGTCAATTACCAAGGGGGCACAAGATCTCCCTCCCTTTATGGGGATGTTACACAAGTTATTTTCCTTGGCACAAGTTTTTTTTCTTCCCTCACAGCACTTCATATCCGGGGGGTGGACAATGTCTGAGCTGACTTCCTGAGCTGGAGTCATGTACGTCAGGGAGAATGGTGTCTTCACAAGGAAGTCTTCGGCCAGATAGTGCGCCTTGGGGGTCCCCAATTATAGGCCCCTTTGCCACCAGGTCCAACAGGAAAGTGAACCGGGTTTGTTCTCTTATCCACCGCCCATGGTCAGTCGTGAGGGTTACTTCTAGATTTATGGGGAGCAGGTCTCCTTTACACCTTCTCGCTCTTGATTTGCTTCTGGTGGTTTTAAAAAAAAAAAAGGCCCAGGAAGACAGAGCGAGTCTGCTTCTGATAGATTCTCTTTTTTTGGCCCAGGAGGCCTTTTGTTTTACTGGCCTGAAGGATGTTGGCCCCTTTTCTTCACTCTCAAATTTCGGGCCTTTATTTGATGGCCTGGAAATTGAGAGGCAGCTGTTAGACGGTCAAGGATTCTCCTTCAATTTGATTTCCACTCTTACATAGTAGGAAACCGGCTACCACCTGGATTTACACAAGAGTATGGAAGAAATTCCTGCCCTCCTCAGGTAGGGGTCCAGTGGGAGTGCCCCCGGTGGAGGTCATTCTAAAATTCTTCAGAAGGTGTCCTAAGAAGGAGTGTTCAGCTTCCAAGGAAACTATAGCTAGATGGGTCAAGGAAACTATTAAGGCAGCTTATTTAGCCCAGAACAGACCAATCCAGTAGGGTATTACAGCTCCATTCTACGAGAGCAGTAGCAACCTCCTGGGTAGAGAGAGCGGATGTGCCTTTGGAGCTAATCTGTAAGGCAGCAACCTGGTCCTCTCCTACGACCTTTTTTTAATCACTATCGATTAAATTTGTCAGCCACCGTGCATTTGACTTTCGGTAGAAGGGTGGTACAGGCTGTGGTCCCTCCCTAATGTTTGTTTGTTTTTAGAATCTCTGTGGTGGCGCTGTCGTGGTGAAGAGAAAAATCTTAAATTACTTACCGGTAATGATTTTTTTCTAGAAGCCACGATAGCGCCACTGCTTCCCACCACTTTTCAATCTTTCACCCTTCGGGGCTCTTGGTATCCATGGTCCGACGGGTATCGTTTTTCCTTTTTGTGGTGAAGGTGATGGTTTTGTTGTTATATTATCATGTTTCTGGTATTCCTCTCTGTGCTCTGTAACCAAACTTATGCGGGAGAGAGGAGCCACTCTTTTATTTCAGTGGGTTTCCTGTCCTAAGATGGGCGGACCTATCTCTCTGGTGGCGCTGTCTTGTCTTCTGGAAAAAATCATTACCGGAAAGTAATTTAAGATTTTTTTTTTTTTTTTTTTAATGTGTCGTGCTGAAATGCCCTGCAGATCAGTTGGAGCCAGGTGCTCAGATTTTCACTAATCATTCCAATTTTTTTTTTTTTTTTTTTTTTAAAGGATTGTGAGGACCCTAACCCTTTGATCCGGGCTTTGGCTGTTCGTACCATGGGCTGCATCCGTGTAGATAAAATCACAGAGTACCTCTGCGAGCCATTGCGCAAGTGCCTAAAGGATGAAGATCCATATGTGCGCAAGACCGCAGCTGTGTGTGTTGCCAAGCTTCATGACATCAATGCACAGATGGTGGAAGATCAAGGTTTCTTAGACTCGTTGCGTGATCTTATAGCAGACTCTAACCCAATGGTAAGTTCTGCCCCAGGCCTGAATTCTTCTCTAACATCTATATATATAATTGCCTTATTCTGTCTGTCTGTCTGTCTGTCTGTCTGTCTGTCTGTCTGTCTGTCTGTCTGTCTGTCTGTCTGTCTGTCTGTCTGTCTGTCTGTCTGTCATGCTCCGAAATTGTGTCCTTACGGTGACACAAAGCTGATTGGCCGCTGGGCTCGCCATGGCCCCGCCCCCCCACACGGATTGGCCTCTCGCCCCGGCTCTCTGCAGGCCCCGCCCCCTCACGCAATGCACGCTCGCTGTGGCCCAACTGACACGGGGCTCCGATTCCCAGGTGAGTACACACACATCAGATCACACTCACTCTCACACACACCTCACACATCACATCCACACACTCACAACATGCTGGGATATCACTTGCTTCTACACCGGCTCCGTCAGGATCCCGGCAGCGCCAGACATAACCTTGCGATGCTGGGATCTTAACGGAGGCCGTGAAAGCTGGTAACCATTATACACATCGGGTAACTAAGGTCCCTTAGTTACCCGATGTGTATCATAGTTACCAGTGTACACCGGCTCACACTCACTCTCACACACACATCACATCGCATCCACACATCAAGGTCCTGCAGCTGCGGAAAATACAGACACATAACAGCACACACACACACACATACACATACACACACACAAATCAGATCACACTCACTCACACACACACATCACATCGCATCCAAATACTCACAACATCCTGGGATATCGCTTGCTTCTCGGCGGCGATATTGTGCTGTGAGCTTCCAGGACCTGACGGAGGATCACATGGCCAGAAGCATGTGATATCCCCGGATGTTGTGAGTATCAGCGCGTATGTGCAATATCGTCAGTGTCTGTGTGTGTGAGTGTATGCGATCGGGTGTGTGTGAGTGTATGCGATCGGTTGTGTGTGTGAGTGGATGCGATCGGTTGTGTGTGTGAGTGGATGCGATCGGTTGTGTGGGTGAGTGGATGCGATCGGGTGTGGGTGAGTGTCGGCAGAGGAGCACGGCGTGCTGGAGGAGGCTGGGAGCAGAGAGGCTGATCTTGGGGAAGGCTGGGAGGGGGAGGCTGATGCTGAGGGAGGCTGGAAGGAGAGAGGCTGAGCAAACGTGCTCCATCCGCCATACTGCGCACTCCCCATCGTGCTGCATCCCCCATGCTGCGCACTCCCAAACGTGGTCCATCCGCCATGCTGCGCACTCCCAAACGTGGTCCATCCGCCATGCTGCGCACTCCCAAACGTGGCCCATCCGGCATGCTGCGCACTCCCAAGCGGATGGAGCATGATGGGGGGTGCGCAGCATGGCGGATGGAGCACGTTTGGGAGTGCGCAGCATGGCGGATGGAGCACGTTTGGGAGTGCGCAGCATGACGGATGGAGCACGTTTGGGAGTGCGCAGCATGACGGATGGAGCACGTTTGGGAGTGCGCAGCATGCCGGATGGTGCACGATGGGGAGTGCGCAGTATGGCGGATGGAGCACGTTTGGGAGTGCGCAGTATGGCGGATGGAGCACGTTTGGGAGTGCGCAGCATGGCGGATGGAGCACGTTTGGGAGTGCGCAGCATGGCGGATGGAGCACGTTTGGGAGTGCGCAGCATGGCGGATGGAGCACGTTTGGGAGTGCGCAGCATGGCGGATGGAGCACGTTTGGGAGTGCGCAGCATGGCGGGTGGAGCACGTTTGGGAGTGCGCAGCATGCCGGATGGTGCACGATGGGGAGTGCGCAGTATGGCGGATGGAGCACGTTTGGGAGTGCGCAGCATGGCGGATGGAGCACGTTTGGGAGTGCGCAGCATGGCGGATGGAGCACGTTTGGGAGTGCGCAGCATGGCGGATGGAGCACGTTTGGGAGTGCGCAGCATGGCGGATGGAGCACGTTTGGGAGTGCGCAGCATGGCGGGTGGCGCACGTTTGGGAGTGCGCAGCATGGCGGATGGAGCATGATAGGGGGTGCGCAGCATGGCGGATGGAGCACGTTTGGGAGTGCGCAGCATGGCGGATGGAGCACGTTTGGGAGTGTGCAGCATGGCGGATAGAGCACGATGGGGAGTGCGCAGCATGGCGGATGGAGCACGTTTGGGAGTGCGCAGCATGGGGGATGCAGCACGATGGGGAGTGCGCAGTATGGCGGATGGAGCACGTTTGGGAGTGCGCAGCATAGCGGATGGACCACGTTTGGGAGTGCGCAGCATAGCGGATGGAGCACGTTTGGGAGTGCGCAGCATGGGGGATGCAGCACGATGGGGGGTGCGCAGCATGGGGGATGGAGCACGATGGGAGGTGCACACCTCCCCCCAACACACACACACACGCGCACTGCACAACACACACACACTAGGAATCACAAACAACGCCCTACACAGACACCCCCACACACAGACAACGCTGCACACACAAATATACGCACATACTGCACAACACACACATTGCTCAAAACATACCTCCCCCCAAAACACACCACACCCACACAAACCGCACAACACACACACACACACAACGCTACAGACACACAGCGCTCCACAAACAACGCAACACACATACAACACCGCTCTCACCCCCCGCGACACTCAGAACATGTACAGCGCCCTACACAAACACTTGGTAACTACACACAACAACATCTATATATATATATATATATATATATATATATATATATATATATATAACAAAAATCATACATGAACTACACAATACGTAAATTCTAGAATACCCGATGCGTAGAATCGGGCCACCTTCTAGTGAGATTAATAATGGTCGTCAAATTTTGGTATATGCTTTTTCCTGTTGTTGAATATTCGGTTTGGGACATGACATGGTGCCTTAGCAGATATTCTTTATTTCCCTTCACACATCTGAAGTTGGCTTTTCCAGCTCTTATCCTATCTACCTCCATATCCTCGCATGGTTTTTAGACCTTTTTTTCCCCAGAGTCTGTGGTTTGCTGTACATAGATGTGACTGTCAATGGTTCGTGGTGATCAGCAGCTTACAAAAGTGCCATAAAATGGCTGTATATGAAATCTCCTCCTTATTGATAAGTGTGCTTTTTTCCAAAGAGGAATGAAGTTTCTGTAAATTGAAGCAGAGGCTTTGTAGAGAACCTGTCATCTGTTTCATTTGGTCCAAACCACAGGGAGTATGAAATGTAGACATGGCCGCCTCATTGCAGAAAGCTTTGCTTCACTTTAAAAATGTACATATAAGAAGGAACGTTTGTAGCCGAACAGGATGGAGCTGCCCTGCGGACCCTCTCCTTGTTCGTGGCTCGTTTTCCAAGCTATCATTTCTTGAAACACAGTATTTCACTTTGTGTAATGCGGGAGTGTATCCAGATTTCACGCGACTTGCTGTTTGGACAGAATGGGATAGTAAATTGGTTTCATTTAAAGGGAGTATGTCATCAGAAAATAACCCTGTGCTTACATCAGGTTTGTAGTGAGAACCTGTGATTTTGAAAATAGTATCTGATCTGCTGGCAGGTTGATATACAGCAGGAGGAACTAACCAGATTGATTATAAATTTTTTTCAGGAAACGTTTCAGTAAAACTTGCGTTTTATTTATTGAAATTTTTGGTGTTGGTAAGCATAGGAGTCCAGTGAGCGGTCCTATTCAGAGATACAGTCTTCTCTCTATGGCTGTGCATGCAGAAATAGCTGTCAATCATTGAGTAGGACCGCCCACTGGAGTCACATGCCTACCACCACCAGAGATTTAAAAAAAAATAAAATAAAAAATAACCTAATATATATATATATATATATATATATATATATATATATATACACACACATATATATATATATATATATATATATATATATATATATATATATATATATATATATATATATATATATATATATATACACATATACATACACACACACACACACATATACATATACATATACATATATATTATACAGTTAGGTCCAGAAATATTTGGACAGTGACACAAGTTTTGTTATTTTAGCTGTTTACAAAAACATGTTCAGAAATACAATTATATATATAATATGGGCTGAAAGTGCACACTCCCAGCTGCAATATATGAGTTTTCACATCCAAATCGGAGAAAGGGTTTAGGAATCGTAGCTCTGTAATGCATAGCCTCCTCTTTTTCAAGGGACCAAAAGTAATTGGACAAGGGACTCTAAGGGCTGCAATTAACTCTGAGGGTATGTGCGCACGTTGCTTTTTACCTGCTTTTTACCTGCTTTTTTGCTGCTTTTTCTTCTGCACTGTTTAATGCCAAAATGGATGTGTTCTTCTATTCAAGCAAAGTCTATGGGAATTTGGGTTTCTTGTTCACACTATGTTTTTCAAAATGCTGCCTTTTTGAGGCAGAACTTTGGGCAAAAACTCAGCTTTTCAAAGAAGCAACATGTCAATTGTTTTTGCCATTTGGGTTTTGCACTGCAAAGCTGAGTTTTTGACCAAAGTTCTGCCACAAAAAGGCAGCATTTTGAACAACATAGTGTGAACAAGAAACCCAAATTCCCATAGACTTTGCTTGAATAGAAGAACACATCCATTTTGGCATTAAACAGCGCAGAAGAAAAAGCAGCAAAAAAGCAGGTAAAAAGCAGGTAAAAAGCAACGTGCGCACATACCCTTAAGGCGTCTCCCTCGTTAACATGTAATCAATGAAGTAGTTAAAAGGTCTGGGGTTGATTACAGGTGTGTGGTTTTGCATTTGGAAGCTGTTGCTGTGACCGGACAACATGCGGTCTAAGGAACTCTCAATTGAGGTGAAGCAGAACATCCCGAGGCTGAAAAAAAAAAAAAAAATCCATCAGAGATAGCAGACATGCTTGGAGTAGCAAAATCAACAGTCGGGTACATTCTGAGAAAAAAGGAATTGACTGGTGAGCTTGGGAACTCATAAAGGTCTGGGCGTCCACGGATGACAACAGTGGTGGATGATCGCCGCATACTTTCTTTGGTGAAGAAGAACCTGTTCACAACATCAACTGAAGTCCAGAACACTCTCAGTAAAGTAGGTGTATCTGTCTCTAAGACAACAGTAAAGAGAAGACTCCATGAAAGTAAATACAAAGGGTTCACATCTAGATGCAAACCATTCATCAATTCCAAAAATAGACAGGCCAGAGTTAAATTTGCTGAAAAACACCTCATGAAGCCAGCTCAGTTCTGGAAAAGTATTCTATGGACAGATGAGACAAAGATCAACCTGTACCAGAATGATGGGAAGAAAAAAGTTTGGAGAAGAAAGGGAACGGCACATGATCCAAGGCACACCACATCCTCTGTAAAACATGGTGGAGGCAACGTGATGGCATGGGCATGCATGGCTTTCAATGGCACTGGGTCACTTGTGTTTATTGATGACATAACAGCAGACAAGAGTAGCCAGATGAATTCTGAAGTGTACCGGGATATACTTTCAGCCCAGATTCAGCCAAATGCCGCAAAGTTGATCGGACGGCGCTTCATAGTACAGATGGACAATGACCCCAAGCATACAGCCAAAGCTACCCAGGAGTTCATGAGTGCAAAAAAGTGGAACATTCTGCAATGGCCAAGTCAATCACCAGATCTTAACCCAATTGAGCATGCATTTCACTTGCTCAAATCCAGACTTAAGACGGAAAGACCCACAAACAAGCAAGACCTGAAGGCTGCGGCTGTAAAGGCCTGGCAAAGCATTAAGAAGGAGGAAACCCAGCGTTTGGTGATGTCCATGGGTTCCAGACTTAAGGCAGTGATTGCCTCCAAAGGATTCGCAACAAAATATTGAAAATAAAAATATTTTGTTTGGGTTTGGTTTATTTGTCCAATTACTTTTGACCTCCTAAAATGTGGAGTGTTTGTAAAGAAATGTGTACAATTCCTACAATTTCTATCAGATATTTTTGTTCAAACCTTCAAATTAAACGTTACAATCTGCACTTGAATTCTGTTGTAGAGGTTTCATTTCAAATCCAATGTGGTGGCATGCAGAGCCCAACTCGCGAAAATTGTGTCACTGTCCAAATATTTCTGGACCTAACTGTGTGTATGTATACATATGTATGTGTGTGTGTGTGTGTGTATATATATATATATATATATATATATATATATATATATATATATATATATATATATATATATATATATATATATATATATATATATATATATATATATATACATACATACATACATACATACATACATACATACATACATACATACATACATACATACATACATACATACATACATACATACATATATATATATATATATATATATATATATATATATATATATATATATATATATATATATATATATATATATATATATATATATATATATATATATATATATATATATATATATATATATATATATATATATATATATTATTTTTTTATGTGCCCACGATCAGGACTCTGCATCCTGGATGCAGCGGGTCCTGACCTGCAGGGTCACGAGTCTCCTCCGCAGGAGACCACAGCTGCTTGTGCCCACGATCAGGGTTCAATGCGCTGCGGTCTCTCGCTTGTGTTCTCCCTACAGAGGACGCATGTGATTCCGCAGTAAACAATTAACATGCTGCAGTCTGGAAAGACGCACCACAGATCAGTGTTGCATCCCCTTTTCCATCCCTATGTTGCTATGTTTGCCCTGCCATTAAAATATTATATATATATAGATTATATTTTTTTTATTATTATTACATTTATTGCATGGCACTTTACAAATGAAAAGGGTATACATATTAAAAACAAGTACAATATTCATGAAAAATGCAAGGACACAGACTGGTACATGTGTGCCCGTGCTATGTTTTTTCATGTGTTTTTTTTTTTTTTTCTTGCAGATTTTATTTAATACTGCAAGGAAAAAGGCATCACAGCAAGGTCTAGGAGAATCCTTACTTGCTGTGCACATGTTGCAGGTTTTTTCCTTGCAGATTTTGGTGCAAAAAATATTTGCAGCATGTCAGTTCTTTCAGCGTTTTTTCCTGTTTCTGATATAATCCACTGTACAGCTTGATCACTGCAGTGGTTATATCTGTCAGTTCTGCACTCACAACACTGATAATTCACCTCTCACACCATGCATCCGGCGTGGTCTGTGAGACAATCTGTGATCGTTGTGGTGATGAGCCAGGGTTGCCATGGCTGTGATTGGGTTCCCGTGATCGCATTATAGGCACCGTATCGCCAGGGCGAGGTAAATGATTGCTCTCCCTTCCTCTTGAATGCTGTGATCACAATTGATTGCAGCATTTAGGCGGCTTCTGGCAGTGAGAGCCACGTCCTAGCCGTACATCAGCCAGAGACCCGGCGGCGATCGCTGGGACAGAGCCTGAACACCCTCAATCGTCATAACCTAAAAACACAATAAAAAAAGTTGTTGTTTTTTTTTTTTGTTTTTTTTTGCCAAAACATGCAGTTTTTTGTGCAAAAAAATCTGCACATAAATCTGCTGCGTGGGCACATACTGTCCTCCGGTGCCATTCCAGCGATGTCTGCACTCTCTCTCCAAAGGCTCATGTGACATTTTGTCCTATGGCCAATTGGCGCCTGCTTCACGCTCGCCTCCTGAAAGCACCACCTGTATGTGCTGTGAAGATACAGTGACTGTAGACTTTGGTGCTGACACTAGACAACCCCTTTTAAATAATAAGCGCGGCCCCAGACTGGTGAAAGTACTCTTTAGATACAGTGGAACCTTGGTTAACAAGAACAATCCGTTCTGGGACTGTGCTTGTTAACTAAGTTACTCGTTCAGCAAAGCAAGATTTCCCATAGGAAATCATTGCAATGCAGACAATTCGTTCCACAACTTGTTAAATGTCCCATCCTGGTCCTCTATTGTGCCATTCCACACATGCACAAACACACGTACAAACACACACACACACATATATTATGCTCACCTTACCTTCCGTTCCATCGCCGGTCTCCTGGGACTTGCTGTTCGCTAGTACAGGATGTGTATCGGGTAACCATCGCGACGAGGGAGGAACTTCCGCACCCAGAGCGCTGACGTCAAAGGCAGGAGCCGCTTGCCTCTGATTAATCAGCGTGCTGTCTTTGAGTAGCGGTGACAGAGGAAGTTCCTATTTCGTCGCTATGGTTGCCGATGCACAGCCTATACTGGCGAACTACAGGACCCAGGAGGCCGGCGATGGAACGGAAGGTACACATTATGCTCACCTTACCTTCCGTTCCATTGCCGGCCTCCTGGATCTAGTAGTTCGCCGCGAGGATTCCTCCCTCGTCGCAATGTACCGGCAAACTACAAGAACCATGAGACTGGCGAATGGAACAGAAGGTAAGGTGAGCATAATACTGTATGTGTGTGTTTGTGTGGACTGCAAGAGCGGGTTAGAGCGCGGTGGATGTACGGAACCGGAAGTGTGTGCGGTGAGGATTTTGCTCGTACAGCAAAGCTTTCTCGTAAACAGAGTTACAAATTTACAGCAAGCTTTGCTCGTTAGGCGAAATATTCGCTAACTGGGTTACTCGTTAAGCGAGGTTCCATTGTATATTGTTTAATAAAAACAAAACAAAAAAAAAAAACCTTACCATTTTCACACTAGCCACTAGACTTAATCATTAAACTTCCCACTTCCTTTTAGGCATTAGGTCATTAGCAGTAATAGCTTGACCGTACTGAATTGTATTGAGGTATGTAATGCACTTTCTGCGACCAGGGCAAATTGTGACACTGAGGGGGATAAGATTGTTACATTAACTATTTGTAATAGCAGATAAATGTAACCTAAATACCCAGCCTTGGTGATGCTGTATCTCTGGAGACTTAGGCGGGCTTTGCACGTTGCGACATTGCAAGACGATGCTGCGATGTCGCACGCGATAGTCCCCGCCCCCGTCGCAGGTACAATATCTTGTGAAAGCTGGCGTAGCGAAAATTATCGCTACGCCGGCTTCACATGCACTCACCTGCCCTGCGACCGTCGCTCTGGCCGGCGACCCGCCTCCTTATTAAGGGGGCAGGTCGTGCGGCGTCACAGCGACGTCACACGGCAGGCGGCCAATAGGAGCGGAGGGGCGGAGATGAGCAGGATGTAAACATCCCGCCCACCTCCTTCCTTCCGCATAACCTACGGAAGCCGCGGTGACGCCGGTAGGAGATGTTCCTCGCTCCTGCGACTTCACACACAGCGATGTGTACTGCTGCAAGAGCGAGGATTAACATCGGACCGTCGCGTCAGAGTAATTAAGGATTACGCCGACGCTGCACCGATGATACGATTACGACGCTTTGGGGCACTCGTTAATCGTATCATCTAGGCTTTACACACTGCGATGTCGCATGCGATGCCGGATGTGCGTCACTTTCAATTTGACGCCACCGACATCGCACCTGCGATACGTAGTGTGCAAAGCCCGCCTTACTGTTGCTGTGACCACAATGTCGGGTGATACAGCTATGCATCCATGTGACACGATTAGTGATGAGCGAGTACTAAAAAGCTCGGGTGCTCGAGGCTCGGGCCGAGCATCCCAAGATACTCGTGTACTCGGCCCGAGCACCGAGCCCAATGTTATCCTATGGGAGACCCGAGTATTTTTCTGAAATGACCCCCGGCAGCATGTAGAAACCCTAAAAATGTCACAAAAGTCTCAGAAGAGTGCTCAAATGACATGGCAACAGCATGGGGAAGACCCCTTGAAGCATTTATCACTCAAAAGTCACAGCTGTGAACAATTTTGTAGTGACAGCTGTCTCACTGTACCCACTGTACCCAATCACAGCAGCCGGTGGGCGTGTATATACTGTGCAGTAAAATAAATAAATAAATAATTAAAAAAAACGGCGTGCGGTCCCCCCAATTTTAATACCAGCCAGATAAAGCCATACGGCTGAAGGCTGGTATTCTCAGGATGGGGAGCTCCAAGTTATGGGGAGCCCCCCAGCCTAACAATATCAGTCAGCAGCCGCCCAGAATTGCCGCATACATTATATGCGACAGTTCTGGGACTGTACCCGGCTCTTCCCGATTTTACCCTGGTGCGTTGGCAAATCGGGGTAATAAGGAGTTAATGGCAGCCCATAGCTGCCACTAAATCCTAGATTAATCATGTCAGGCGTCTCCCCGAGATTCCTTCCATGATCTGTAAATTACAGTTAAACACACACACACACCCGAAAAATCCTTTGTTAGTGTTTTTTATTTCTAATAAAGTCCCTCATCACCAATTTATTAACCCCGACAAACCCTCCATGTCCGGCGTACTCCACAGTCCTCCAGCGTCGCATCCAGCTGTGCTGCATGAAGGTGACAGGAGCTGCATGCAGAATACACCGCCGCTCCTGTCAGCTTCACACAGCAACTGAAGACAGCCGCGCGATCAGCTGAGCTGTCACTGAGGTTACCTGGATCCAGCGGTGGATGCAGCGGTGGCCGCGGGTAACTTCAGTGACAGCTCAGCTGATCGCGCTACTCACCGCGCTCCGGTCAGCTCCACGCAGCAACTGAGGTGAGTATAGCGATCAGCTGAGCTGTCACTGAGGTTAATCGCGGCCACCGCTGGATCCAGCGGTGGCCGTGAGTTACCTGTCTGACAGCAGCTGATCGCGCTACTCACCTCAGTTGCTGTGTGAAGCTGACCGGAGCGGCGGTGTATTCTGCAGCTCCTGTCACCTTCATGCAGCACAGCTGGATGCGACGCTGGAGGTCCGTGGATTACGCCGGACATGGAGGGCTTTGTCGGGGTTAATAAATTGGTGATGAGGGACTTTGTTATTGTTTTTTATTTCTAATAAAGGATTGTTCGGGTGTGTGTGTTTTTTAACTGTAATTTACAGATTAATCAAGGAAGGAATCTCGGGGAGACACCTGACATGATTAATCTAGGATTTAGTGGCAGCTATGGGGAGCTCCATAACGTGGAGCTCCCCATCCTGAGAATACCAGCCTTCAGCTGTATGGCTTTATCTGGCTGGTATTAAAATTGGGGGGACCGCACGCCGTTATTTTTAATTATTTATTTATTTTACTGCACAGTATATACACGCCCACCGGCTGCTGTGATTGGGTACAGTGAGACAGCTGTCACTCAGCGTGGGGGCGTGTCTCACTGCAACCAATCATAGGCGCCTGTGGGCGGGGAAAGCAGGGAATATGAGATGGCTGTGTGCAGAGCACAGCGCGCCCGCCGGTATAAAGGCTCGGTCACGCTGTGCAGGCCGGCCAATCACTGCAATTCCACAACTAACAGGGCTGTGGCATTGCAGTGGTCTGCCAGCCAATCCCTGCATGAGGGCTGGCTCTCAAAAGAGCGCCAACATGCAGGGATGAAGACCACGAGTACAGCACGAGTATCGCGAGATTACTCAGTCCCCGCCGAGTAGTCCGAGTACCGAGTAGTAACAAGCATACTCGCTCATCACTAGACACGATCTCAAAGTTCACAGAATGTTGTTAAAGCCTAATGGATTCAACAGGGACCTGAGCAGACTTTGTAGCTTTTTTTTTTTTTTTTTTTAAAGTTTAGTGTTTCCTGCAGGTTTGGCCTATATATATCTGCCTGCGCCAGAATTAACATCTATAATGGCAATAGGGGGATGAAGACAGGGGCAGGAATAGATAGCAAGACCCAACCCACATATTCCCGCCCCCGTCAATCACATAGCAGTGCATTGCTGGAACTTGCACAGATTTCTAAAAACCTCCAATCTCTGAAAAAAAAGCTATGCTTACCTTCAGCATCCTAGATCCAGTATAGCACTGGCTTTACTCTATATAGGACAATCCTGATGGTCGGTTCCCTTTAAGTCTACCTTCAACCTTAAACACTGAAATGTTGTGCCTAAACCTGAATGTGCATTTATTATATACAGCAGCAGAAGATGGGGATAGAAGCGAGGCTTGCTAAATATAACATTAATTGCATTTATTTCTGCTATAATTTTCTTTTCTTGGCTAGTTCTTGATGTTCCGGTTTAGCTGCTGCATTTATATGGGCTTTTTTTGTTCATCTCCCATATAAATTGACATACTATTTCTGTAGAAGCCCAGCTGAAGACTGCTTTATTGTGATGCTGTTGAGTTTAAGATGATTGCGTTCTTCAAGCTAAGTAGACTGGAATAGGTTTTGGCACACTTGGCCTCTGGGTTCTGTTGTTTTTGCATGCATCTGCGGCTGGTTGCCTAGCAACATGCTGTCTGTACTCCAGATGACTCTGCATGAAGTGATACTCTGGGTGAGGGCAGTGTTTATTGGTTGCTGGGCAACATGACTTCTTCCCTTTATGTCATTCTGTCCTCTTCAAACCTCAATCGGGACAAAGACAAACTTCCCTCCTCCCAATCAATGGTAATCCTTGATGCAGCTGACCATGTAAATGCACATACCTGCCAAGGCTATATATAATGCTTGTTATAATTCCTCAATCTGAGGGTGAATATTCCCAATCCACATATGTCAGCAAAAGTAAACAACTACTAATAACCTTTTATTCAACTATTCTTTGAGGGTTTTTTTTTTATTATGACGATTGAGTAGTGGGTTTTTTTTTTTTGTTTTTTTCTTCTAGATTTACACTGACGAGCAAAAGGATAACAATGTATGTTTTGAACTTTTTACTTTCAGGCTCCATATCTCACCATCCACTACAGCTTCAAGCGTGAGACTATTATTTTATACACAATCATCTTGGCAATCTCATACATAAATTTGACTTTTAACTATTTAGCATATAATTAGTTATGCAGATTCTTCTCACGTCACTGTATTGTTACTGTTTTGCTCCTAAAAATGTAAATTTTAATTTTTATTATGTTAGTATTTTATAAATCCACCTTTTGGCTTTCAACACTTCCTGAACCCTTCTGGGTATGCTCTCTATCAGATTCAAGCATGTCTCTACCAAAATCTTATCCCAGGTCTCTTCTACACATTCCCAATGTTGGTGCATACTGGTCCCTCGCTTAGGTATGTCTACAGCTTTTTCTTCAACTCTACCCACACTGTGCTCGATTGGGTTGAGGTTTGGGGACTGTGGAGGCCAATCCAGCACCTCTGCTTCATTGTCATTGAACCATTTCTATGCCAAGCTCAACATATGCTTCGGGTCAGTGTCCTGCTGAAACACTATGTCCTCCTTTTCATACCCATAGTTCTTGAATGTACGAAGTAAGTCGCCTTGTAGTATACTTGCATATAGCTCGGCATTGAGACAACCATTGATCCTCGACAAGTTTTGAATGCCTGAGTTTTGAATGATGAGAAACAAATTTATATCACCAGACTTTCTGCGCCGAACTTGACAGTTCCTTCAATTTCTCGATCTTTTGGCCCCTTTTTCCCTTGTTTCGTCCAGACCCATTTGCTCCCATCAGAGCCTAGTCTATTGACTTTAGTCTCATGGCTCCAAATCACCCGTTTCCAATCTTTTACTAACCACTTTTTCCACTTTTTTTTTTTTTTTTAAACTGGAAGCAACACTTCTTATAATATTGAAGTCGAGGCTTCTTCACCTTTTTCAGGCCACCACTCCAGACTTGTGTAATGTGCATTGCACGGTGCTTGCATGGACATCTGTGATCTCACTATTACAAAGCATATGGAACCACTTCCATTGCCGTGTTTGTCGCGCCAGAACTGATAGCCCTTGTGATGAGTCAACTTGTTGGCTCAAATATTTTGCCTGGACGTCTATTTCTTGGCTTTTGAATGGATGGACGCACTTCATTATATATTCTTCTAACTGTCATGGCTCTTGCAGTTTGGCAATTTTCTTGGCCGAGAGACGGCTATCAATGAGCTGAATGATGCTGTTTCTCTTTTCTTGGGAAATCTTCTTTATGGCTGCTCCTCAATTTGAACCAATAACCTTTTGCTTGGGAATCAACCTAATAACACACTGAGCTATTAGGGAATGTGAGAACAGGTTGTAATTTGTAGTGTATAGGAACAAAACAATTTTTCCACCACCACCAGCAGCAAAAACAGTAACAATGCAGCGGCATGACAAAAATCTGCATAACTAATCATATTCTAAATAGTTACAAGTCAAATATATGTATGAGATATACAACATTATTCCCTATAAAATGAAGGCAGTCTCACGCGCAAAGCTATAGTGGATGGTGAGATATGGAGCCTGAAAAGCAAAAGCTCAAAACATACATTGTACCTTTTTGCTCATCTATGTACAGCATAGCATTTTCACTTTAGACTTCGGAAACTTGGAAATGTTTATTTTATGCACACTTTAATCTGCTGTGCCCACCATTTTTTAATTTTTTTTACCGTAACTTTGTGTTTTCTAAGGGCACATTGACTTTATCGAGAAGACCCTTTGTGTAGGACTATATAAAATATACTTATCAACCAAAGAGATTTATTAATTTAAGTGATTTTGTAATACTTTGTGTGACGACATGGACTCTCATGGGTTAAAGTTTCTTAACATTCAGCCAGACTATTGTTCTTATGTGTGCTAAGTCATGTTTGCTTAGCTATTGCTCTCCAGACTTTTCCAGTAATCATTATATTGTAGTTGTGAATTGATAATGTAATTATTTTAGTAGCCATTGTCTAGTCGGTGACTTGCCGACTCCATGTAGATATACTGAGTCTTTCTATGCACATCATTTAAATGAACATTATCCATGCAGCTTGAAATTCATCCAATGGGAGAAGCAATCTTGTCCAACCAATCGATGAGGACGCAGTGTATCCTAAGGGAAGGTTATGGCTATAAAAGGGACTTCTTTAAGCCACCAGGGTGAATGGAGGTTGATGGATGCTGATGGATCCAGTCTAAGCTCTTTGGAGCTGACTAGAGGATCAGGATATCTTATGGCTTTAATCTAGGGGCTCCGGTTCCGGTGGGAGACCATATCCACAGCCTAGGGATTTCGACCCCGGCTGCCAGGATTAGATCATCATACCAGGACTACCTAAGGAGGACACTCAGGTTGGGACAATCCGGTCACCTGGCTACAGACTTTGCAGACCTCACACAGCTTCCTAAATCTGGCGTTATTTCAGTCACGGTGGGTGCCCGCCAAAAGCGGGGTGCTGCTGGATTGGAGTGAGTAGCCCTGGAACCTGTGAGGCATGGACATTCTAAATCCCTGGTGAGCCAGCGGAAGGGTGAGACACTGTTGCCTGTTACATTTGTGTGTTTTGCTGGTTATGTGTTATGTGCCGTTAATTGTTTGGGGATACAATAAAGTCTAATTATTGTGGTTCCCTCACCCTGTGTTGTCTGAGTAGTGTTACGCCCACGGTTAAGGAGGCCGGCGTTCAGTTGGGATGAGCCCTGAGCCACGCTGTCTTTCTAAAGGCGAGACGAGAGCACCCACTGAGCCCCGTGTCCCCACACTTTGTGTCAAAAATGTGCCTGCCCACATCATACTCCACTGGAGAGGTAAAGGGTTTCAGATCTGGAGTAAAAAGTATGATGCTGTTGTGCTCATTAAATAAGGAAAACACTTACCTATGGTACTTAAGTGCTATTATTAGACAAGGTATAAAAAACAAAACTTTACATTTACTCTTCTGTGTCCTCACAGAAAAACACAGCTGCTTGAATTCTGTATAAACAATATACAGCTAGTACAGCAGATTTCAGTAACTGGTCTGCAAGGATCAACTAAATGCTGGGAATGGGAGGAGGTAGTTGTCCGGATGAGACAACACTTTTGTTTTGGATTTGAGTTTTGATGGCATGAATATGAAACCTGATGGGCATACACAATAGTATTATACAAAATCTCTTTCGAAAAGCTGTGAAATGCCTTAAGGAACTAAAGGTGCCGTTTAAAGCACCACTTTAGCTTTTTTTTTTTTTTCTCACCACTGGAGGGGTGTTTTAAATTTAAAACCCCAGCCCCTGGTCCTATACTCACCCTCTAGCGTACTTACCTAGTTTCGGCGTAGCTCCCGTCCTGCGGCACCATCTTGTGACTGTTTTTGTCTGATTGGCTATAAGGCATAAGTTCTATCCAAGCTCTCAATACAGGTCTATCAGAGCCAGAATGAGGCTCTTATAGACTTAAGGTACCGTCACACTATGCAACATCGCTAGCAACATCGCTGCTGAGGCACAACTTGCTAGCGATGTTGCTGTGTGTGACATTCAGCAACAACCTGGCCCCTGCTGTGAGGTCGCTGGTTGTTGCCGAATGTCCTGGACCATTTTTTAGTTGTTGCTCTCCCGCTGTGAAGCACACATCGCTGTGTGTGACAGCGAGACAGCAACAACTAAATGTGCAGTGAGCAGGGAGCCGGCTTCTGCGGACGCTGGTAACCAATGTAAATATCGGGTAACCAAGAAGCCCTTTCCTTGGTTACCCGATATTTACCTTCGTTACCAGCGTCCGCCGCTCTCACACTGCCGGTGGCGGCTCCCTGCTCCCTGCACATGTCGCTGGAGTACACATCGGGTAATTAACCCTATGTGTAGTCTGGCTAGGAGTGCAGGGAACAGGGAGCAGGCACTGGCAGCGTGAGAGCGGCGGACGCTGGTAACGAAGGTAAATATCGGGTAACCAAGGGAAGGGCTTCTTGGTTACCCAATGTTTACCGTGGTTACCAGCGTCCGCAGAAGCCGGCTCTTTGCTGCCTGCACACGTAGCAGAGTACACATCTGGTAATTAACATGATGTGTACTGTGGCTAGGTGTGCAGGGAGCCAGCGCTAAGTGGTGTGCGCTGGTAACCAAGGTAAATATCGGGTTGGTCACCAGCGACCTCCTAGCAACTTACCAGCGATCCCTATCAGGTTGTATCGTTGTTGGGATCGCTGGTAAATTGTTTAGTGTGACTGGGCCTTTACATTGAGTTGTGACCTCCAGCTTTGGGCAGCATGTCACAAACTGGATAAGACCGACGGGAGCAGTGTGGATAACAGACGAAGATGTGGGACGGTGAGTACTCTAGTGGCAGGTGACTTAGATTTAAAGCACCTCTCCAGTACTGAAAATAAAAATTAACGCTGGAATGGTGTATTGATGAAGACTTATCACTTTTCATAAATGCTATTGCCTTTTTCGTTTATTTTGTCCCTGAGCCTCTCCGATCTTAAGGCCAGCATCACACTGGCGACTTGCACTAGTGCAATGCGAGAAAATCTTGCATGTGATAAAATCTCGCATTGCAATCTGTCTAATGTTAACCAATCAGGAAGCTCAGATCTGCTAGTTTTTCCTCAGCCCTAATCAGTTTGAGGAAAAATCGCAGCATGCTGTTATTGCCTGAGAGTCTCAACCCACTTGCACCCATACAACTCTATGGGTACGAGTGAAATGTCACACTGCACTCGGTCATCCGATTACAGTGTGATTTATATATGCACAGGCTGACAATGGAGAAGATGGAGAGATCCCTCCCTCTCCTCCGCAGCTGTGATCTGATCGCAAGCAGAGCCTGAGCAGAGGGGCATTAGCCTATCACATCAGATGCCATATGCTAGTGTTACCTCTGCCTTGGATATGGTTTCTGTGAATCTAGTCTTTTCATCCAGTGGGGCATGGTTGTCAACTTTTTTTTTTTTTTTCTTTTTTTTTTTTTGGTTTAAAAGACAATTTTTAGGGAAGAGAGGGCCAAATAAAAAAAATAAATAAATGCCAGATTCAAGAGAACAGCGATATTTATACATGGTTAAAAATGACAAATTTGAGGCCTGCCTTCCATGCCGTTACCTTGGCATAGTCACTTTTGCTCTTATATACTGTTGATACCTGTGGGGAATAGTGAGAGGAGTTCAATATTATTTGCTTCCCTGTAGTTTAATATCCGTATTGTTCTTGCAAAGAGTTTTTTTTATTTATTTTATATAAATTAGAAACTTACTATTTAACTGACTAAACCTCAGCTATGCTTTAAATAAAATATGACTGCATTGCATCAATAAACCACAGGGGAAGCATACATGTAGTAACAATTAGTTCCCACAGCAGTGAGCAGAAGAAAGACTAGAACCAGTATTCTATTTGTTTGAAAGAAATGTAATTGGCACAAACTACCCCCAAATTTATATATTATATGTATTCTTTGAAACGCTGGAGCATTTCAGGGAGTGGTAAATCTAGCTCCAATCATGGAGCCAGGCTACAATTCATGCTACCCACGACTTGGTCAGCATGTCAGGTTCTCTATAAAAGAAAAATGTCACTGAGCTCAACCTCCTAAATTGCATATATAGACATGTAGGTCTTTTGAAATGTAAATCGATTGCCACCTTTACATCTTCTATCTGTTGCTGTGTTCCAGCAAAATAATAGTTTTCTTACATATGCAAATAAGACACTAAGTGCTTTAGGTGTGACCAAGCACTTAATTAGCCTCTGCCTCCCCAGGCGTTTTTCCTGCCAAGTATCTGCCTCTTTAAATTAATTAATTGTTCACTGTCTGATTTTCTTAGCTTACAATTTGTGTGACAGATGTCAGACATCAGTCCAGGTGAAGAGCCTGGTGCTGGCTGAAAAGGATCAATCTGGGATTTCAGAACTTTAAAGTGCTCTATCATGCCCAGAGCACTTAATGCCTCATTTGCATGCTACAACAGAAGATATAAAGGTACCTATGTGAGGTTCACACTTTTTTCTGTCCCTTTCCCTGCAAGTGGCGAATGTGTATTGCTCTCCAGGCCCCTAATATCACACTGCATGCTGGATACCACACTTTCCAGCATGTGACATCCCCACTTTCATCACGGGGGACTTTGACATCCCTATTAAACAAGGCAGGTACATGAGGGATGGCTGAGGCAGACAGGAAAGTGCGTACGGACAGGTATGGTGGGCACAATAGCCAAAGATAGGTATGGGAAGGCGGACTCAGGAATAGGTAACTGGGTCAGGAGCACGGGACCTGACAACTAGCTAGCAGATAGAAGACTGACTAACTAAGGACATTGCGTAGACACCTTCCCTACTGGGAGGATGCCTTAATTATATAGTGCCTCTCATTTTCCCTTGTCTCTAGTACAAAATACCTTGTGGTATTGTGCCCTGTAGTATTGTGCTCATCCTTGTGGTATTGTGCCCATCCTTGTAATATGCCCATTCTTGTAATAATGTGCTCAGTAGTATTGTGCCCATCCTTGTGGTATTGTGCCCAGTAATATTGTGCGCATCCTTGTGGTATTGTGCCCATACTTGTAATATGCCCATCCTTGTAATAATGTGCCCAGTAGTATTGTGTGCATCCTTGTAGTATTGTGCCCAGTTGTACTGTGCCCATTCTTGTGCTATTGTGCCCAGTAGTATTGTACCCATCCTTGTAGTTTTCCCAGTAGTATTGTGCCCATCGTTGTAGCATTGTACCCATCCTTGTAGTATTGTTATGGACATGATTATGAACTGTTATGAGTATTAAGAATTATATGAAGATATCCAAAAACAAGACTTAAGATGGTGCTTGAAATATGTACCACACCCTATATTCAGCAGACATAAGACTCACCAGACATTCTGGGACTTACATGTGATAAGTGAATCATGCTGACTTGGCTTAATATAAAATGATGAAACACACACACATATATGTATGTATGTATGTATGTATGTATGTATGCATGTGTGTGTGTGTTTGAGACCCCTGGTGTAGATGGAACTACCAAGAAGCAATGGGATAAAATGTAAAGGAAGGGGATTCAGATTAGACATTAGGAAAAACTTTCTGAAAGTGATGGCAGTCTGGGAGTTGAACAGGCTACCACGGGAGGTAGTGAGCTCTTCATCAATAGAAATGTTCAAGCGGAACTGGATAAACATATGAGTTAGGAAAGCCTGCACTCGCAGGGGGTTGGACCCGATTGCCCTTGAGGTTCCTTCCAACTCTACCATTCTATGATTCTATGATAAACTTATCACTCTCACTCACAAAATGCTTCACAGTTCTGCACCACCCTAGATCTCCTCCCTAATCTCTGTCTACCACCCTACCCATGTCCTCCATTTTTCTAATGACTGACATCCTCAGT
This sequence comes from Anomaloglossus baeobatrachus, assembly GCF_048569485.1. Lineage (NCBI taxonomy): Eukaryota > Metazoa > Chordata > Amphibia > Anura > Aromobatidae > Anomaloglossus > Anomaloglossus baeobatrachus. The sequence goes on from NC_134354.1 coordinate 436,620,539, forward strand.
AATCCGAACCTCCCACTTTGGTCTCCAAGACTTCTCACGTTCTGCACCAATTCTCTGGAATGCACTACCCTAGACAATGCAATTCATTCCCAATACCCACAGCTTAAGCGTGTCCTAAAAATGCACGTCTTTATACTAACCTATCATCTCAATTATCTAACTATTGCTATTTTGCCCTTCCAACATTTTCCTTCAAATCGAGTCCCTTATATCATCTGATTACACATCCTCCATGCACCTAACAGGACTTTGTATCTATACTTGTACATATACTGACTGACCAGTTCATTCAGCGTTATGTGAATACTCTATTTATATTGATGTCTGAACCATTCATGTCCACAACACTTTTTACCATTTTCCATTTGTACCTCGCCCATTTCCTCATAAATTGTAAGCTTGTGTTACTCTCTAATATCTGATATTATCTGTATATGTCCCCTCTTAATAGTAAAGTGCTGTGGAATATGTTGGCACTATAGAAATAAGAATTTTATCTCATAAAAGAAAGGTTATTAAAATTGCCCACCAACGCATAGAAATCTTTCATAACTGAGTGACTCTGAGAGCCCGACCTCCTCTTTCAGTAGAGCTGTGCTAGGCGAGCTCTCCATAAATCTGTAGAGCCGGCATACGCTATTTGGTGACCATTGATTTGATGTAAGCTGACAACTCTTGCAAGCAAAAGGATCTGTGTTCTGCTGCGGTGCTGTGCTATAGCATGGGAAATTAACCATTGAATCCCCACAAATGCATGCCTTTTAGCCCCTATTTTCCTGTTTTCATCCTTGCTGACCCGTTGTTTATAATCATGCTTGTTTCCACCCCGATTGGCTTTGCCATGCTCGCACTTGTTTTTGATAATGTTTTAATAGGTTGGTAAGTGGAAGATTCCTATTAATCAGAAGCATATTACACCTCATTAGCTGCGTTACACACTCAGTTAATTTCCCAATTACCCTGTGACACTAATAAAGCAGCCTGATGTCCCTGCTTTTATTCATCCTGCGCTATCTCCTTGAGCTTCGCTGTTTCTTCTTGCTTAATTCCGACGGTTTGTTAGAGTGCACCTTCAGTTTAGCAACAGCGTGTAATACCAGTGGTGCGCAGTAAGCTGACGGTCGCTGCTAAGTTCAGGAGCATAGCTGTCCTTTAAAGGGAACCTGTCAGCAGAAATTTCGACTAAAACCTAACAGATTCCCCCTCTGCAGCTCCTGGGCTGCATTCTAGAAAGGTCCCTGTTAGTATTGTGGCCCCTTTCTGACCAAAAAAAAGAGTTTATAAAGTGGTACCTTTTTGGCTTCGGATTCTCTAAATGTGTCACGGGGGCGGGCTGCCTGATGGCCGTTATTCTGCCCCCTGGTCCTGTATGCCGCCCCCATCGCCGATTTCCATACTTCTGGACGCCGCCCACTGCTCCAGCCATCCACGCGCATGCCCAGTGCCAGTCTCACGGGACTGAGCAGTGTGACCACTGGTGACGTGTGCGCAGACAAGTGATTATGGGCGGGACTGTGACTGTTATCAGCAAGTACCCGCCCATAATCTCGTGAGCGTGCAAACCTCACCAGCGGTCACACTGAGCTCAGTGTAGATGCTAGACTGTATGGGCTGCTTCCAGGGATGACGTCCCTTTGTCACGTGATAGGGGCGTGTTCAAAATACTATCACGTGACAAAGGGACGTCATCCCTGGAAGCAGCCCATACAGTCTAGCATCTACACTGAGCTCAGTGTGACCGCTGGTGAGGTTTGCACGCTCACGAGATTATGGGCGGGTACTTGCTGATAACAGTCACAGTCCCGCCCATAATCACTTGTCTGCGCACACGTCACCAGCGGTCACACTGCTCAGTCCCGTGAGACTGGCACTGGGCATGCGCGTGGATGGCTGGAGCAGTGGGCGGCGTCCAGAAGTATGGAAATCGGCGATGGGGGCGGCATACAGGACCAGGGGGCAGAATAACGGCCATCAGGCAGCCCGCCCCCGTGACACATTTAGAGAATCCGAAGCCAAAAAGGTACCTCTACATAAACTCTTTTTTTTGGTCAGAAAGGGGCCACAATACTAACAGGGACCTTTCTAGAATGCAGCCCAGGAGCTGCAGAGGGGGAATCTGTTAGGTTTTAGTCGAAATTTCTGCTGACAGGTTCCCTTTAAAGAGTAACGATTGTTTTCATTTTTATTTAATAAATCCATAGTACAAGTAAAAATAAGCATCTTTTGTAATATATCTTCTCAGAGAAACCTACTTTCATTCTAATTTCATGGTTAAAATCTAGTATTGTGCGAATTGATTTGCAGGACCCCAATTCATTGGCCAGCTCAGTAGCAGTCTATAGCAGTCGGACAGGAGCCCTGATAGCCACCTCTTATCTCCTATCCACCGCAGCTTTTCTTTTAACTAGTAGACTTGGTGTGACATGTTCGTCATGCTGCAACGATAACTTAATGATGCCGCAAATGGCAGGAAGCGGTTCTCAGGGCTCCCAACCAGTGGCCACAAATTAGTATCTTGATTCGCCCTGCAAACCATGTCCTTCACCCTGCAAACTATTAGTATGGTTGTCTAGATTAGTGGTCACCAATCTTTCCATCACATTTATCTATGAGCCAGGTTTGCAAGCCATATTCAGCTCTGAGATGGTCACGATCCACATTTTGTTCTGGGAGAAGGTTGTCAATTGCATCCAGTTCCCGCTCCACCTCACAGTAGTGACACCCAGAGGCCCATTACCAGAATAATAACAGCCAAGATTCTTCTGACATCAAGGCAGTATACCAATATCCAGAGGGGTTCCTAACATACCCCCACCCAGATCTGCTCTTCTGTGCGGGGCTACTTGTAGAAGTTGCCATCTGGAGACCTGCTCATCATGGCTGTTAGACCTGGTGCTAATGCTGCTGAATGGCAGCCGCAAGCCACACATCATGGGCCCCCACATGTGACTTCAGAGCCACAAGTTCGGGACCTGATGGTGTAGACCTTTTTAAAAGCTAAGCCAGTCTTTATGACCCTAAATCACTGCTCCAGCAGTGAGGAATCTCGTTTTGAAGGTGTATGTGGAAGGACATGGTCTCACAATGCTTCCTACTTGGCAGCACTCTCCCCTGGCTGATTGGTAGCTCAGTGGATGTGTAGCAAAGCAAATGACCCGTCAATTAGCCAGTAGAAGATGCTGCCACATGAAAAATAACTATTTGAGGCTAAGACGCTAGAAGTGCATTGTATAACACCCCAATGCATTTACAGACACAACTTCAAAATGTGGTTGTGAAGCATTTGGGTGAGGCTTACATTTTAGTGCCAGGTTCCCTTTACGTAGACCATGGAAAAATGTGTATTACTTACTTTGCAAATACTATACCTGGTATGATTCACACATCAGATGCTTTTGGGGTTTCATCATCAACACCTTAGTTCAGACAATGTAGCTCTGCTACATCCCTTTCCTGTCACAGCGAGCAGCACCATAGAGCATGACTGCCAGCTCACAGCAGGCAGAGACAGAGCCGCGCAATGAGAATTAACTCAAGCAGTAGTGCAGGGCCCAGAGTTCTGACGTCAGAAGTTCACCCGAGTTCATTCTCATTGCGCAGCTCTGTCTGTTTCGTGGCCTGATTTGCGGTCATAGGCGAAGGACCCCAACTGTTATCGGAAATCACCTGAGTGACAGCACCACTGATCGCGCTGCTCACTTCTGTCATTTGGGTGATTTGCTGTGACAGGTGGAGGACTCCAACTGTGGCAGCGACTAACCTGAGTGACGTCACCGCTGATAGCGCGACTCACTTCAGTTGCTGAGTGGACCTCACAGCAGGCAGTCTTGTTCTATGGTGCTCACTGTGTCAGATGTAGCAGTGCTGGATGTGTCGTGGGACCTTGTGTGGATTACGTTGTACCTGGAGGGGTTTTCGGGGGTTAATAAACTGGTGAAAGAGGGTGGCTTTTTTGTCTTTTATTTCAAATAAAGAATTTTTCGGTGTTCGTGTTTACTTTCACTTACAGATTAGTGATGAGGGGGTGTGTCATAGATGTCTGCCATCACTAAGCTAGGACTTAGTGGCAGCTATGGGCTGCCATTTATTCCGTATTGCCCCAATTGCCACCGCACCAGGGCAATCTGTATAATCTGGGCAAAGTCTCAGAACTTTTGCATCTAATGGATGCTGCAATTCCAGGCGGTTGCTGGCTGATATATTTAGGCTGGGGGCTACCAATAATGTGGGTCTCCCCAGCCTGAAAATACCAGCCCCCAGCTGTGAGGCTTTATCTTGGCTGGGTATCAAAATGTGGGGGACTGAACACAGGTTTTTTTTGGTTTTTTTTTAATTATTTTTCTGTACGATCTAAACCAGCTCACTGGCGGCTGTGATTGGTTTCAGTCAGACAGCTGTCACTCAGCGCGGGGGCACGTCTAACTGCAACCAATCATAGGTGCCGGTGGGTGGGGGAAGCAGTGATTATGAAATGAGCCTAATGAGCGGCCGGCACTTTGAGAAGCAGGAGAGGCCGCGGGGGCAGTGTGACAGCCGCGTCGGTGAACATGAAGTGGAGAGAGAGAATAGAGAAAAGTTGGTGACCTGCGTTTTGGTTGACAAAAATGCATCCAAAACACGCAGCTAACATTTTGGTTGCGTTTTGACACACCTCATTCCTTTCAGTAGGTGACAAAACTTGACCAAAAAGGCAAATAGAATGAACATGCTGCTTTTTTAGGCAACAATTTTGACAAATATTTGTCAAACAAAACACTGCCTAAAAAAACCTGCAACGTGTGGATGAAAATTTTGATTTCTCATAGACTTTGCTGGAGAATCAAAACGCATGCAGTTTGTCAATGACACAGTGCAGTAAAAAACGCAAGGTGCGCACATGGCCTATGTCCTATAAAGACCGTCGATTATACTAGACAGGATAAGAGTACTAGTGAAAGGATGTGATTTCAGGCAATGTGTTTAAAGCCCCGAGATATCACAAATGCATGTAATTGAGTTTATAAGCATGTACTATTCAGAAGCCGCGGCCGCTCTGCTTGGTTAATGTGTCTTTTCATTTGTCACACTATGACGTTTGGAGATATACACACTGCTATCCTTCAGACACTCTTCCTGAAACTCTGCTTTCTGAGATAGCTGTGTCGGGCTTTGACTACTGATCTTTCAATGGGAGGCACTTGAGTGTAGAAGTCATTCTATGAAGTATAACGGACGGCTTTATAATGGACTTGTCTTTTGGCTTTGTTTTCTTAATTGTATTCTACTCTCTTTGCTACCACTAAATGTCTACAAATACTGTGCTGAAATCATTAATATCAAGAACAGCAATCACAGTACAACAACTCTTATGATAGACTAGAAGGTGGCCCGATTCTACGCATCGGGTATTCTAGAATTTACGTATTGTGTAGTTAATGTATGATTTTTGTTATATATATATATATATATATATTATATAGATGTTGTTGTCTGTAGTTACCAAGTGTTTGTGTGGGGCGCTGTAAATGTTCTGGGTGTTGTCTGGGTGTGGCGGGGGGTGAGAGCGGTGTTGTATGTGTGTTGCGTTGTTTGTGGGGCGCTGTGTGTCTGTAGCGTTGTGTGTGTGTGTGTGTTGCGCGATTTGTGTGTGTGTGTGGTGTGTTTTGGGGGAGATATGTTTTGTGCAATGTGTGTGTTGTGCGGTATGTGCGTATATTTATGTATGCCGCGGTGTTTGTGTGTTGGGTGTTGTGTGTGTGCAGCGTTGTCTGTGTGTGTGGGTGTCTGTGTAGGGCGGTGTTTGTGGTTCCCAGTGTGTGTGTGTTGTGCAGTGCGCGTGTGTTGGGGGGAGGTGTGCACCTCCCATCGTGCTCCATCCCCCATGCTGCGCACTCCCCATCGTGCTCCATCCGCCATGCTGCGCACTCCCAAACGTGCGCCATCTCCCATGCTGCGCACTCCCAAACGTGGTCCATCCACCATGTTGCGCACTCCCAAACGTGCTCCATCCCCCATGCTGCGCACTCCCCATCGTGCTCCATCCGCCATGCTGCGCACTCCCAAACGTGCTCCATCCCCCATGCTGCGCACTCCCCATCGTGCTCCATCCCCCATGCTGCCCGCAGCATCAGCCTCTCTGCCCGCAGCATCAGCCTCTCTGCCCGCAGCATCAGCCTCTCTGCCCGCAGCATCAGCCTCTCTGCCCGCAGCATCAGCCTCTCTCCTCCCAGCATCAGCCTCTCTCCTCCCAGCATCAGCCTCTCTCCTCCCAGCATCAGCCTCTCTCCTCCCAGCATCAGCCTCTCTCCTCCCAGCATCAGCCTCTCTCCTCCCAGCATCAGCCTCTCTCCTCCCAGCATCAGCCTCTCTCCTCCCAGCATCAGCCTCTCTCCTCCCAGCATCAGCCTCTCTCCTCCCAGCATCAGCCTCTCTCCTCCCAGCATCAGCCTCTCTCCTCCCTAGCATCAGCCTCTCTCCTCCCAGCCTACCCCAGCCTCAGCCTCTCTTTTCTCAGCCTCCCCCTCCCAGCCTTCCCCAGGATCAGCCTCTCTTTTCTCAGCCTCCCCCTCCCAGCCTTCCCCAGGATCAGCCTCTCTCCTCCCAGGATCAGCCTCTCTCCTCCCAGCATCAGCCTCTCTCCTCCCAGCATCAGCCTCTCTCCTCCCAGCATCAGCCTCTCTCCTCCCAGCATCAGCCTCTCTCCTCCCAGCATCAGCCTCTCTCCTCCCAGCATCAGCCTCTCTCCTCCCAGCATCAGCCTCTCTCCTCCCAGCATCAGCCTCTCTCCTCCCAGCATCAGCCTCTCTCCTCCCTAGCATCAGCCTCTCTCCTCCCAGCCTACCCCAGCCTCAGCCTCTCTTTTCTCAGCCTCCCCCTCCCAGCCTTCCCCAGGATCAGCCTCTCTTTTCTCAGCCTCCCCCTCCCAGCCTTCCCCAGGATCAGCCTCTCTCCTCCCAGGATCAGCCTCTCTCCTCCCAGGATCAGCCTCTCTCCTCCCAGGATCAGCCTCTCTCCTCCCAGGATCAGCCTCTCTCCTCCCAGCATCAGCCTCTCTCCTCCCAGCATCAGCCTCTCTCCTCCCAGCATCAGCCTCTCTCCTCCCAGCATCAGCCTCTCTCCTCCCAGCATCAGCCTCTCTCCTCCCAGCATCAGCCTCTCTCCTCCCAGCATCAGCCTCTCTCCTCCCAGCATCAGCCTCTCTCCTCCCAGCATCAGCCTCTCTCCTCCCAGCATCAGCCTCTCTCCTCCCAGCATCAGCCTCTCTCCTCCCAGCATCAGCCTTTTCTGTCCCCAGCATCAGCCTTTTCTGTCCCCAGCATCAGCCTCTCTCCTCCCAGCCTACCCCAGCCTCAGCCTCCCACAGCATCAGCCTCTCTTCTCTCAGCCTTCCCCAGGATCAGCCTCTCTTCTCTCAGCCTTCCCCAGCATCAGCCTCTCTCCTCCCAGCATCAGCCTCTCTCCTCCCAGCATCAGCCTCTCTCCTCCCAGCATCAGCCTCTCTCCTCCCAGCATCAGCCTTTTCTGTCCCCAGCATCAGCCTCTCTCCTCCCAGCCTCCTCCAGCACGCCGTGCTCCTCTGCCGACACAGATCCGAACACACACACACACACACACACACACACACACACCCCCCGATCGCATACACTCACACACACCCGATCGCATACACTCACACACACCCGATCGCATACACTCACACACACCCGATCGCATACACTCACACACACCCGATCGCATACACTCACACACACCCGATCGAATACACTCATACACACCCGATCGCATACACTCACGCACACACATTGACGATATTGCACATACGCGCTCACACTCACAACATCCGGAGATACCACATGCTTCTGGCCATGTGATCCTCCGGCAGGTCCTGGAAGTTCACTGCACAGTATCGCCGCCGAGAAGCAAGCGATATCCCAGGATGTTGTCAGTGTGTGGATGCGATGTGTGTGTGTGAGAGTGAGTGTGATCTGATATGTGTGTGTTGTGTTATGTGTGTGCGTGTGTGTATGTTCCGCCGCTGCAGGACCTTGATGCGCTGGTAACTATGCTACCATGGTTACCAGCGTATCCCGTCCCCCGCTCGCACGGGAGCCCACACCAGCATACGGCGGCAACCCCAGCAACGCGAGGGTATGTGTCGGCTGGGTTGGCGGCGTACGCTGATGTGGGCTCCCGGGGGTACAGTACTCACCTGGGAGTCGTGGCTCCGTGTCGGTCGGTTCGGGGAATGCGTGCGGGGGGCGGGGTCAGAGCAAGCGTGCATTGCGTGAGGGGGGCGGGGCGTGGGCGAGTTGCCTGGGCGAGCGGCCAATCTGTGCGGGGGGGCGGGGCAATGGCGAGCCCAGCGGCCAATCAGCTTTGTGTCACCGTAAGGACACAATTTTGGGGCAAGACAGACAGACAGACAGACAGACTAAGGCAATTATATATATAGATTAGGACAGGTCAGCAATAGTAAGTGCTACTATATGTGACTTTTGTGTTCAAATAAGACCTTTTATCCTGTCTGAAATTCATAGACTTGCTTAACCTATAAGTATCTTAATGGAGTCAGAGAAATGTAAAAATGTAATTTAAATTTTCGTTATCCGCACCATTTTTGTCGAGGGACATAAATCAAGTTAAAGTGCTGTCATGGAAGATCCTGTCATATTTTGTGGCCTAGATTTGCATAATATACTGCTTAGATTTCATATAATGAGTATATCTTTCTATACATATACCCTACTCTTACTTTTCAGGTGGTTGCTAATGCCGTGGCTGCACTGTCTGAAATTAGCGAGTCCCATCCGAATAGTAACCTGCTCGACCTGAACCCACAAAACATCAATAAACTGTTGACTGCCCTGAATGAATGCACAGAATGGGGCCAAATCTTCATTTTGGACTGCCTGTCCAACTACAATCCCAAGGATGAGCGGGAGGCACAGAGGTGAGCAGTACGCTGGACTACTCTATGTTGGCTGGCATATCTCGTGATCTCAAATCTTCTTGTACTGAAGCAGTTCTTCTTTCATTCAGCATCTGTGAGCGGGTCACACCTCGCCTGTCTCATGCCAACTCTGCAGTAGTTCTGTCCGCCGTTAAAGTCTTGATGAAGTTCCTAGAACTGCTACCTAAAGACTCTGATTACTACACTATGCTTCTGAAGAAGTTGGCACCTCCATTGGTTACCCTGCTTTCCGGGGAGCCTGAAGTCCAGTATGTAGCATTAAGAAATATCAACCTCATTGTCCAAAAAAGGTAAGATTGACAGAACTTGAGGGATTGTGTTTTCTATAAATGTTGCTGAAGACTCATTGGGGCCAATTCATCATGCTAGGCTTGTGCTGCGTCAGTCTTGATGGAGGCGCCAAGTTCATTAAGAGCCACGCACCGATTTGGCGCTCCTTCTGAGTGGCCTGCGAGCCTGTGCGCCACACCAGAAATGCTACTCCAGTTAGGGACTGGAGTAGAATTAACAGCGTAAAAAAAACCTAAAAACTGCCAATTTTCATGAATTGGATGGGTGGGCATAACAAAGGTCCTGTCCTGCCTTTTCCACAGCTCCCCCCATTTTACCAGAGCTGATCCAAAGCTACATGCAAACGCCTTGTCTTTACTTTTGTAGCGTGAAAGCTTTGATGACTGTGGTCCATTGTCTTCATACACATATGTATTATTATTATTATTATTATTATTATTATTATTATTATTATAGCGACATTTATTCCATGGCGCTTTACAAGTGAAAGAGGGTATACATACAACAATCATTAACAGTACAAAACAGACTGGTATAGGAGGAGAGAGGACCCTGCCCACGAGGGCTCACAGTCTACCGGGAATGGGTGATGGTACAATATGTGAGGACAGAGCTGGTTGCGCAGTGGTGTACTGGACTGAGGGTTATTGTAGGTTGTAGGCTTGTTGGAAGAGATGGGTCTTGAGGTTCCTCTTGAATCTTTCCACTGTAGGGGAGAGTCTGATGTGCTGAGGTAGAGCGTTCCAGAGTATGGGATGGGGGAAGCACGGGAGAAATCTTGTATGCGATTATGGGAAGAGGAGATGAGAGAGGAGTAGAGAAGGAGATCTTGAGAGGATCTGAGGTTGCGTGCAGGTAGGTACCGGGAGACTAGGTCACAGATGTAGGGAGGAGACAGGTTGTGGATGGCTTTGTATGTCATGGGTAATGTTTTGAACTGGAGTCTTTGGGCAATGGGAAGCCAGTGAAGGGATTGGCAGAGTGGCGAGGCAGGGGAATAGGGAGGGGAGAGGTGGATTAAGCGGGCAGCAGAGTTTAGGATAGATTGGAGTGGTGCAAGAGTGTTGGAAGGGAGCCCACAGAGCAGGAGGTTGCAGTAGTCGAGGCGGGAGATGATGAGGGCATGCACTCATGTTTTTGCTGATTCTTGGTTAAGGAAAGTAGTAGCATCTATGGAAAGATTTCTTATGCTGACCACTGTCCGTTATAATTAACTGGTTGTCTATGCCAAACCACCCGATCTCTTTTGACAGCAGCTCGAATTTCATGTGTCGACTGGCTGCTTTTCAATGTTAATATGATGATGGTCATCTCCAGTTTATAGCTAGTATTTTGTAACTTTGCACATCTCAGCATTTGGTAATGAAGAATACGTGATATGTTGCCAGCACCCTTTGGATTTGGGCAATGCCTTTCATCTAGATCAGCTCCCACAAAGAACGCCAGCCTGGTAGTGACACACAGCAATCACTTCCAGGCTGCTGTATGGCCGTGAAACATTGAAATGTTGTGAGGGGAGATAGTGGAGAGACTTGCCCATTGACAAAAGGATTGGTATCCACCAGTTTTCAGTTTAGCACTACAGTTTCCAGCAGGAATAACCGGAACGGTGAGTGAAACACCTCTATTTTAACAAATATGAAAGGCCCTCACAAAATATATATTATTTGTGCATGTATATATGTGTGATAGATTAAATAGTGTGCAATATATGGCTGATAATTGCTTTTGTGTCGTTACCAGACCAGAGATCCTGAAGCAAGAAATTAAGGTGTTCTTTGTCAAATACAATGATCCAATTTACGTGAAATTGGAAAAGTTGGATATCATGATCAGACTGGCTTCCCAGGCCAACATTGCTCAGGTTAGCGTTGCTGTGCTCAATTACTTTGTTTCCTGTAATCTTTCACTCCTCTACAGTGTGCCTGTGCTAAATTACCGTATATACTCGAATGTAAGCCGACCCGAGTATAAGCCGAGACCCCTAATTTTACTACAAAAAAACTGGGAAAACTGCAGCAGCTACTGGTAAATTTTAAAAAATAAAAATAGATACCAATAAAATGTAATGTGCCCATCCTTATTCCCCCTTGTAGTAAGGTGCCCATTCTTGTCACCTGTGTGCCCCATCCTTGTACCTTCCTTGTAGTAATGTGCTCCAGCCTCGTCCATCCTATAGTAATGTGCCCCATACTTGTCTCCCCATTGTAGTAATGTGCCCCGACTTTGTGCTGTGTATTAATGTTCCCATTGTTTAGTAATGTCTTCATTCCAGTCACCTTATTGTTCCCTTATATGCCATTTTTTCTGACGCCTCATTGGGGGACACAGGACCATGGGTGTTATGCTGCTTATCCATAGGAGGACACTAAGTAGATGCAAAGATGTTAGCTCCTCCCCTGCAGTATACACCCCCTGGCCCAGCCAGGCTACTTCAGTTTTAGCTTAGTGTCTATAGGAGGCACATCTCTGCAGACTACTGCAGCAAGAATTTTTTGTTTTTAGAGGGCGACTGTTCCTTCGGGGACCGATTTCCCAAAACCATCAACAGGCAGAAACGCGGAGTATCGCCTCCCCGTACCCCCTCCTGCGACGCTGGATCCTGGGCTGTTACTCACTGGACGACAGGTCTCATGGCACTGATTTTCCAGAGCCCAGAGCAGATGAAAACTTCCTCAATCCCTCTTGCAGGCTCTGAGTTGATACACGTTCTGCACCAAGTGTGACCAGGCATCAGACTGCCATCTCCACAGGAGCTGAGGTGAGATCATTCCGATTTTTACAGAGCAGATGAAAACGTCTTCACTCCCTCTGGCAGGGTCTGATTTCATGCACGTTCTGTGACCGGACACAGCAGGCGTCAGAATCTGCACACTGGCTCCCTGACAGGAAATTGGAGCAAAGGTCACACTGACTGGATGCACATGGGCTGTGATTGCAGACTCCTGCATAGCATTCCACCTGTGGCGGAGGGAGGGGAGAGCTCCCAGGACTCAGTGCAGCCGCAGCTGTGGTTCACTTAGGCTACTTTCACACATCCGGTTTGAGCCCTGCGGCTCAATCCGGCTGTGAAAACTATGCAACGGATGCGGCGAAAACACCGCATCCTTTTTCATAAGTTTTTACATGCGGCCGGTCCGGTTTTTTCCGGTTGCGGCATGCTACTGAGCATGCGCAGTGGAAAAAACCGCATGCGGCGACCGGATGCGGTTTTTTCCGCATCGCGCCGCATCCGGCCTCCATAGGGATGCATTGAAAAATGCACCGCAGCGGCCGGATGCGGCGCGATGCGGTGTTTTTTGCCGGAGCAAAAAACGTTGCAGGGAACGTTCGATCCGGCCGCCGCATCGGCTAAATCTGCCGCATGCGGCAAAAACCGGACCGAACGCAAGCCCCTGCGGCACAATACGGCACTAATGTAAGTCTATGCAAAAAAAAACCGCAATCGGCGTTACAAAAGCCGGTTGCGGTTTTTCTGCAGAACGCCGTATTGTGCCACAGAGCAAAAATCCGGATGTGTGAAAGCAGCCTTATAGAGGTTTTTCTGTCCACCATTGTTGTGCAGGGCTGGAGGGGGGAAGGGGAGTCCCTTCCCACCATTTTTTGTTTTTTTTGTTTATTATATTTTCTCATGCACTCTTGTCAGAGCTAAGCCCCGTCTCCTCCGACACTCGATAAGCCACACCCCCCCCTCACAGGATCTGCAGAGCATTGCTCCCTCTTGTTGTGATCAGAGCCTGTGGGCGTGTCTCAGAGCTGGCTTCCTCCTTCCCACAGGAACTGTGACACAGGAGGAGGGGGGGGAGGGCCATCAGTGTTCTGGGTGAGTTATAGCCTCACTAGCATATTAGCTATGCAGTGCATTGCTCCCCCATTACAATCAGAGTTTGTGGCTCATCAGCCAGGGGCTGCAGTCACATGTTTTATGCCCTGCACAACTACAGCAACAACTTTAAGACGCTGAGCTACTAGGGGATGATAGCACCTCTTCCTTCTGTGAGTCCGGTGCCCCTGTAGCTTACCCCCCCTGCCACCACCGCAGCAACCGCTGCCAGCCCAGAGCCTACGGCTCCCAGTCCCCCAGAATGGGCACAGTTCCCAGAACCTAGGTGCTGGCTATGCAACATCGTCCTCACACCCCTCGGGGCCCCTGGACAGAACGCAGCCTGATGACACCTCTATAGAGGGTCCTTCTGATAAGAATCAGCCCTCTGCTTCACCGGTTGCAGATCAGAAAAAGGGCATGACCCCCATGGTTCTCCCTCTGGGGTACACAGATGGGGTTCTCCCACATGTTCCGCGGTCTCTGAGGAGCCGGAGGAAGGGGAATGATGTTTGTACCGGGATGATTCCTTGGTTTCAACCTCCCCGAGCAATCAAGCTGCGATGGACTTATTGCAGCAATCAACCAAAACTCTGCATGTGGAAGATCTCCCATCCACTATTACTGACCCTGCGGTCTCCTTTAAAAGGGTGAAGAAACCTAAAAAAAAGGGATTTTAACGCCGTTTCGGTATCCGTACACTCATTGAGTCCCGGTACCCCTTTGGCTTAGCTGTCTCTAAGGGCTGGGCTGATCCGGCCTCTGTGGACTTTCACCCGGCTTCCGCCTGCCTAAAGGACCACTCCTGGCTTTTACTTGATGGATCCTCCTTCAAGGACCCGACAGACAGACAAGTGGAGCAGCTCGATCGCTCTGCCTCGAGGCCGCGGGCCCCTCTCCCCTCCATGTGGGTCGCACAGGCACCAGGACTACCAGTTTCCCTCAGACCCTCACAGATGTAACAGTTCACATTGCTGCGGCGGCAGAGTACCTTATGCAGGCCTCCCTCGGCTCTGCTACCTGCGCAGTTATTGCCGCCTCAAATACCATAGCCATCCGTAAGGCCCTCTGGTTCCGATAATGGAGAGCGGACTCGGTCTCTAAGAAGCCTCTCACAGTACTCCTTTCCAGACCGATGGTTTGCCGATCATCTGGACAGGCTCTTTTTTTTTTTTTTGGTCTGACGCCACGGGAGAAAGAGTACCTCCCTCCCCCAACTCTAGCCCAGGATGTTTTTTACTAGACACGCAGGGCCCGACCTTCTCAGCCCTCCCCGAGTCCACCTCGTCCTGGCAGTCTAGACAAAGACCGAGGAGTCTCGACCTCCTCCATCTGGGCCGCCGCCTCAGACCACAAATGGGTGTGATACCTTGTGTCTTCCGGTTACCACATTGAATTCTGGACCCAATCCCCTGGTAAGTCTTTTCTCTCAAACCCCCCCCTTCCCAAAGGCTCCAAAACACCACGAGGCCTTCTCCTCAGCAATCCACTCCCTCCAAACGGCGGGGGTGATGGTACCTGTTCCGGACGGCGAGAGTTTCAAGGCCTTCTATTCCAACCTCTCGTGGTCCTCAAAAAAGGACGGGTCAGTTCACCCCATCCAGGACCTCTAACACCTGAGCAAACATGTGCACATAAGGAGATTCAGAATGGACTTCCTAGGGTCCATTATTACCTTTTATGGTCGAAGGAGAATTCCTTGCCTCCCTAGCTATCAGGGAAGCGTACCTGCACATACCCATCGCTCCAGCTCACCAAAAGTTCCTCCGCTTCGCGGTTCAGGACTCCTTTTTTTTTTTTTTTTTTTTTTTCCTTCTGTGGCCCTACCCTCGGCTCTGCCACAGCACCAAGGGTCTTAACTAAGGTCATGACGGCGGCCATGAGTGCCCTTCACGCCAGGAGAGTGGCTGTTCTGCCTTGCTTGGATGACATCCTCATCAAGGGCTCAACCAGCGTGCAGATCTCTGTGGGCACCCTATTCTGCTTAGGGCGGCTTCTGACTCCAGTCAAATCATCCCCGGTCCCGTCAAAATCCGTTGCCTCCTTGGCCATTTCCCTGGACACTCTTCGGGGCTTGATATTTTTCCCTCAAGACAAGGCAACTGCTCTGCAACAAGCGGTACACTGCCCTCTACGTACTCCTCTCGCTCCATACGATTCGGTATGAAAGTGCTAGGTAGGATAGCGGTGGCTATAGAGGCAGTGCTGCTTGCTTAGCCACACCACCGCCCACTGCAGCTTGCGCTTCTAGCTGCCTGGGACGAGCCCCTTTTCCTTGGACGAACTTTTCACCTGACACCTTCAGTCAGGTATGCGCTTTGCTGGTGGCTTCAGTCCTCTTTCATATCGAGAAGGAGTTTTTCTCCCCCAAGTGGACTGGATACTCCTGACCACGGACGTCAGCCTCTTAGTCTGGGGAGCAGCGTACTGGCTCCACACTGCTTTGGGACGTTGGACACCCCAGGAGTCTTCCCTTCCCAGAAATCATCCTGAAAATCAGCGCGATCTTCTCGCGCTCAGGTCATTCCCCCCTTCTGCTAGCAGGTCGTTTGATTCGGGTCCAATTGGACAATGCAACAGCTGTGGCGTAGGTCAATCGGCAGGGAGGTACCAGCAGCAAGACAGCTTATCTCGAGGTCCTCAGGATCCTCACTTGGGCCAAATCGACGGGGGTCTGTGTTTTCAGCGTTACCCATACCGGGAGTAGAGAACTGGGCGGCGGACCTTCTAAGTCGCCAAGGCCTGGTTGCCGGAGAGTGGTTTCTCCACCTAGAAGTGTTCCCACACATCTGCACTCACTGGAGTACACCAGACGTGGATCTAATGGCCTCAAGGTTGAACGCAAAGGTACCCGCGTTCTTAGCCAGGTCACGTGATCCACAGTCCATTGGCGCGGATGCTCTAGTCTCCTGAAGTCGTTTCGGTCTGCCTTACATGTTTTTCGCCTCTGCCCCTGCTGCCGCGAGTAATCAGGAAGATCAAGGCAGAAGGAGTCCCGGTGATACTAATAGCACCGGACTAGCCCAGGTGCGCCTGGTATGCTGAATTAGTACAATTGCCCATGGCGCCTGGTAAGCATCCCAGACCTGCTGACCCAAGGGCCCATTTCCCATCAGAACTCCAGAGCCCTGAAGCTGACGGCCTGGCCATTGAGACCTGGACTTTAACAAAGGTCATCTCCACCATGTACAGTGCCCGAAAGCCGGCCTTCATCCCGTTTTTACCACCGTACGTGAAAAACTTTCCTTTCCCAGTGCAGGGATTCTAATGTCCAACCTATGCCTCTGGCGATCCCCAGAATTCTTGATTTTTTTTTTTTTTTGGCAGTCAGGTTGCAAAAGGGGTTGGCCCTCAGCTCCCTTAAGGGGCAGGTTTCATCTCTCTCTATATTCTATTAACACCGCCTAGCTTGCAATCCGCAAGTCAAGACTGTCCTCAAGGGTGTTTCCCATCTAGTTTCCCTGTATAAACGGTCGCTGGATCCATGGGACCTCAATCTCGTTTTGGACGGTATCCAGAGGTCCCTTTTTGAACCTCTTAAGGAATCTTCTCTTGCTCTTCTCTCCTGGAAGGTAACATTCTTAGTGGCGATTACGTCCATCAGACAAGTTTCGGAACTGGCAGCACTCTCTTGCCGCGAACCCTTTCTGATCTTTCATCAGGACAAGGTGGTTCTACGCCCCCTTCCGGATTTTTTTCCGAAGGTTACTTCCCCGTTTCATATGAACGAGGACATTGTTCTGCCTTCCTTTTGTCCAGACCCAGTCCATAGGGTGGAAAGGGTTCTATATTTGCTAGACCTTGTGAGGGCTCTCAGATATTATGTACCTAGGACAGCCCCTTTAGGAACATAGACTCCTTGTTCGTCATTCTTGAAAGGCCTAAGAAAGGAGAGGCAGCTTCATAAGCAACGCTGGCTCGCTGGATTCGCTCTGTGATCCAGGAGGTCTACCGCTTGCAACTCAAGCCCATTCCTAGTGGGCTGCGGACTCATTCCACGCGAGCAGTTGGCGCCTCTTGGGCCATTAGGCATCAGGCTTCAGTGGAACAGAGGTGTAAGGCTGCGACCTGGTCTTGCCTACATATTGTTTCAAAGCATTACTGAGTCCATACCCAGGCTTCGGCTGAGGCGAACTTAGGTAGGAAAATTCTGCAAACGATAGTGGAGTACCTATCTCAGTAGGCGCTCCTGGCTATCTGGGACTGGTTCCTAGTCCTTGGGTTGCGTTGTTTATTGTTTACCCACCCATGGACTGCTTTAGGACGTCCCATGGTCCTGTGTCCCCCAATGAGGCGTCAGAAAAACGGATTTTTGTGTACTCACCGTAAAATCGTTTTCTCTTAGCCATCATTTGGGAGACACAGCACCCTCCCTTTTGCCCTGTTGGGCCTTAGCTTTTTTTCTGTCTCAGTACTTTTTGTTATGAGTATTCACTCACAGTTTTTGTTACTTGTTCTCCTACTGCTTGTGTACTAAAACTGAAGTAGCCTGGCTGGGCCAGGGGGTGTATACTGCAGGGGAGGAGCGAACATCTTTGCATCTACTTAGTGTCCTCCTATGAATAAGCAGCATAACACCCATGGTCCTGTGTCCCCCAATGATGGCTAAGAGAAAACGATTTTACGGAGAGTACACAAAAATCCGTTTTTTCTCACCTGTCTTCCATTCCCACGGTGTCCCGCGGTGACCTGCTTCTTGCGGACCGCAGGCACGTGGACCCCTCGATGATCTCTTCCAATGCACCGGGCCGACGCTGCTGTCAACTTTCAGCGCTTTACTGCAGTTGAATGCTTTGTGGAGCAGCAAAGCATTCCACTGCAGTAAAGTGATGACTGCAGCGGTGGCACCATGCACCAGACGCGATCGAGGGGTGCTTCTTGCAGACCGCAGGCACATAGACCACTGCATGATCGCGCCCGGATCACTGGGTTGCTGCTGCCGTCAGTGATTTACTGCAGTTGAATGCTTTGCTGTGCTGTGTCGACCCTGTGCACCGGACTCAATCATGCAGAGGTCCATGTGACTGGGGTCCGGAACAAGCAGGTAAGGGGACACCGCAGGAATGGAGGACAGGTGAGAATAATTTTTTGTGGGAACCTCATTTAAGTATAAGCTGAGGGGGGGGGGGGCATTTTTAGCTTAAAAAAAATAAGTTGGAAAACTCTAGTTTATACTCGAGTATATACGGTAAATGGAAAAAATAAATTCATGTCTGAACATTTTATTTTGTAAGTAAGAAAGTGTAAGCAAAATATTATCCATAAAACCTGTGGTAATATGCGCTAAAGAGTTCATATGCTCATATTCTTTTAGGAGGTAAGATCTCCTTCAGAGTCTTTAATGTACATGTTATTTAATGTACTTGTTTTTTGATGACTGAACATTGTACCTATTATTATGGGTTTGATCACATATCAGTTTAGTTTTTTTAGCAACAATTTTGTACAGTTGTCTATAAAGCACCACTAATTTCCATAGTGCTTTATAGGGAGCATCATCACTGTCATCTAATTTCTATATCCGTATGTCTTTGGGGTGTATGAGGAAACCGGAGGAAACCCACAGAGAACATATTTATTGCAGATGTAGTTTTTGGTGGGATTTCAAACCCAGCACTGGAAGGCAACAATGCTAACCACTGAGCCATCGCCCTGCTGATCACACTTGCCCATTCAGGTGTATGGGTCTGTGAAAAAACAGCACTATAATGCTATCTGTTTTGTCACTGGTTAATGGGTATGAGCAGCTTGGAAATGTATTTAGTCTTTCCCTTGCAAGAAAAACAGTTGCTAAGTTGCTACTTTAATGGTTAAAAACAATAGATCCAGCCAACTGATTAAAATGGTCTATTTTATTTCCTCATATTCAAAAATAATTAGAAAAAAAAAGGGCCTAATGCTGAGTCCAATTGCTAGATTACATCAAAGCCGTGCATGCAATCCTATTTATATGACTTTACTCTACTCTAAACATGATTGTCTATTGCAATGAACATGTGCCATAATTGCTGCAGATCTCAGATAGACCACATCTCCACAACCTTTTGTAAACTTGCAGATCGCTAAAGTCCTTCATTTTTTTTTTTCTAAGCTGGTCCTGCCAATAGTAAATGGTGCCCACAGCCAGGGTTTGTATGCTTTGTCTAGCAGTTCAGTAACTGGCATTGTAGAGCGTGTCTGACCAGTAGCCCGCCCCGCGTGTCTGACCAGTAGCCCTCCACTTCCCCTGTCTGGCCAGTAGCCCGCCTCCCCCCGTGTCTGACCAGTGGCCCTCCCCCCCCCCCCCCCCCCCCGTATCTGACCAGTAGCCCTTCCCTCCCCCCCCCCCCCGTGTCTGACCAGTAGCCCTCCCCCCCCCCGTGTCTGACCAGTAGCCCTCCCCCCCCCCCCGTGTCTGACCAGTAGCCCCCCCCCGTGTCTGACCAGTAGCCCGCCTCCCCCCAGTGTCTGACCAGTAGGCCGCCTCCCCCCGTGTCTGACCGGTAGCTTCTTATGTCATCTTTATACAAACCTGTACATCCAGGTGTATTATACAATGAATGTTTTGGTAGGTGTGTAAATTGTAACTATTTCGATGACCTTGTAAGTCATTAGTGGAGTGGCTATATGCCAGTTAGTAGTATTATATATTGTATTAAGCCATGTTTTTAATTTTTCCATTCTGCAGGTATTAGCTGAGCTGAAAGAGTATGCTACTGAAGTGGATGTTGATTTTGTTAGGAAAGCAGTTCGTGCCATTGGAAGATGTGCCATCAAAGTAGAAGTAAGTTATTTTTATTACCCTGTGCATAATACATTTCTCCTTTTTTCTTTAGTGTATGTCCTCAGAATTGAATAAATAGTAAATGTACCAATAACATTGTATATCTTCCCCCACAGCAATCTGCAGAGCGATGTGTGAGCACCCTTCTGGACCTCATTCAGACCAAAGTCAACTATGTGGTACAAGAAGCTATCGTAGTCATCCGAGACATCTTCCGCAAGTACCCCAACAAGTATGTTAGTCATCATAGTGAGCTTATAGATGTTTGGTTGGTTTGCCATACATGTAGCCTGTCTACGAAGATGTAATCCTTTGTCTTCCTTTGTGACAGGTATGAGAGCATCATTGCCACTTTATGTGAGAATTTGGATTCTCTAGATGAGCCTGATGCCCGGGCAGCCATGATTTGGATTGTCGGAGAGTATGCAGAGCGCATAGATAATGCTGATGAGCTGCTGGAGAGCTTTTTGGAAGGATTCCATGATGAAAGCACACAGGTAGCAGCATGTCTATGGGCACAAAACCAAACTAGTAAATGGCACGCCAGATATATAGATGGATAAAGTTCTGATTTTTTTTTTGTCCTAAACCATATTTAGTAATTTGTGAAAAACTGTGCATGCTGAACTATTTAACAAGGATGTTTTTGTTCTCCCAGAGCATTGTCACCCATAGTGCAGAATGCGCAGCAGTGATGTAGCAGGCACAGCCTGAGCTGCAGGCTCTAGTAATGTCTGCCAAGAGCCTGTGGAGCGGCCATTACTGCTACACTGCTGCTGTCTCTCCGATATAGGTGACATTGCGGGATTGTCCTTGTCAAAGATTCGGTTATCACATCATTCTGTTTGCGTTACTAATTAATGTCTGTGACACAATAAACATTTTTGAAAGGTTGTTCCCCTGAATACAGCAGTTACTCTACTGCACATATGTTGTTTAGTAGCAGATGCTGGTACCACAGATCAACTTCTAGTCAAATGTACACATCTGCAATACCCGGCAGCAGCCACTAAGCAGGTAATGGAGAAATGCTGGTCTTCTCTGCAACAGCTAACATCCGGCCTCTGCTGGTGTGAAGAACTGATCAGTGGGGCTGCCGGGCGTCAGACCTACGAATGATCTGATATTGTTGACCTATCCTAAGGATAAGTAATCGGTTTCATTCTTTCATTTTACATCTATACACTGTAATGCTATGATGAATTATGGATCTTGAAATCCTTCAAGGTTAGACACAACCAATTTAACCTCTTCACGGCACATGACGTACTGGGTATGTCATGGATCGTCTGAGGTTAATCCCTGCCGCCTGCAGTCCGCGACGATCCGCTCACATCTCCGCTGATTTCAACAGCTGAGATGTGTGCCTGCCAGGTGCGAGTGGAATCTCATTCCACCCGCGCCTATTAACCCCTTGCATCTCGTATCTTACCCACCCCCATCAGAACTCACGTGACGTTATCACGCGACTTCAGGTTGTTGCCATGGTAGCACAGGGTCATGTGATGACTCCTGTAGCTATCATGAGTCCCTTTCTCTCACTGCCGGCGGAGGGCAGTGTGTGAGAGTAAAGCAGCTTTTCTCCAGATCTCAGCTGTGTAACTGTGATCTGGAGAAATGGAAGAGCGATCAGATTGCTGATCGTTATAGTCCCCTAGGGGACCTAGTAAAATAAAAAAAAAAAATAAAGTTAAAAAAACTTAAGTTCAAATCACCCCCCATTTGACGGATTGAAAATTAAAGGGTTAAAAAAAATGAAAAATATACACATATTTGGTTTCTTCGCGTTCAGAAATGCCCAATCTATTAAAATATAAAATCAATTAATTTGATCGGTTAACGGCATAGCGGCAAAAAAATTCCAAATGCCAAAATTAAGGTTTTTTTTTTGGTCGCTGCAAATGTTCCACAAAATGCAAGAACAGGCGATCAAAATGTAGTATCTGGGCAAAAATGGTACCATTAAAAATATCAGCTAAAGATTCAAAAAATAAGCCATCACTGAGCCATAGATCCCGAAAAATGAGAACGCTACGGGTTTCAGAAAATGGCGCTAAAAGTACATCACTTTTTTTGGACAAAGTTGTGATTTTTTTTTAACCTCTTAGATAATAGTAAACCTATACATGTTTAGTGTCTACAAACTCGTACCGACCTCAACCATCACACCAACACATCACTTCTATCATATAGTGAACACTGTGAATAAAATATCCCAAAAACATTTGTGCGATCACATTTTTTTTTTGCATTTTTTCCGCACTTGAAATTTTTTTGCTGTTTTCCAGTACACTACATGGTAAAACTTATGGTTCAATTTAAAAATACAACTTTTCCCGCAAAAAACAAGCCCTTATATGGCAAGATTGAGGGAAAAATAAAAAAGTTACGGCTCTCTGAAAAAGAGGGGAGGAAAAAAAACAAAAAACAAAAAAAAAAATGGAAAATCGCCCGGGGGTGAAGGTGTTAATGGAGTGTTGTTGTTATTTAATATTAATACAAATTAATTGATGGCCACCAGTGCAAAAGAAATACCTGTTCCAGAAATGGCTGAACTAATTCACATTAAGGGAAGAGATGAGAGGAGCAAAACAGTCCCATCCTTATATTATAGATACAAAAGCCAGTGAAAGGCAATCTGTCAGCAGGTTTTTGCTATGTAATCTGAAGACAGTAGGAGATGGGGGCTGAGAAACAAATTTTAGTATTGTCACTTATAAGGCTGTGTGCTGCGGTTTGCATACAATGAATGATTGTTTTATCACAATAAAACTTATCACAGCCATGACTACAGCTCATAATGCTGCTAAACCAACCACAACCGCCTCCTGTGATAAGCAGCTCACTGTCAATAGACAATGTACACAGTGAGCTACGGTGTGGATGGTGTTAGCTCTCTGAGCTTTACTACATTGAAGAACTCTGATTGTATCACAACTGCTTCACCCAGTAATCTCAGTGATACATCATTGGAATCGGTGTCTATTTTCCTACATTATGCTGCTCCCAGATGATGCAGCAAAAACCTGGTAAGATTCCCTTTAATCTCTTTATTGAGAAGTACAGAAGAGGTATTTTATATTTATCTGGTCTTGTTTGTATATAGAATATTGGAATCTTGTTTTAGTTTTGCACTCTTTTCTTAGCTGGATGGCGGAGGGAAATATGAAAAGATTCAGATGGTGGCTGAGAATTTGTTATAATGTCAGGAGCATTTTTTAAGTAGCTTTTTCTTTCTCCGTGTTTCCCTTAGGTGCAGCTGACTCTTCTGACTGCCATTGTAAAACTGTTTTTGAAGAAGCCATCTGAGACCCAAGAGCTGGTACAACAAGTTCTGAGCCTTGCTACACAGGTATGTCTTCTAAATAAGCACAGTCATGCATATAATCTCTAGCATTTAAAGTGTTCAATCTGATATAACTGACGTTCCAAAGCAAGAGCCTGGGTCCTGTGCTGTTAAACATAGTATGCAAGCCACTAATTTTAGGACTTTGTTATACTTTTTTTTTTTACCCTCCTTGTGTTTTCCTGAGGATTTTTAAAGTTTTTTTGGTCTATTAAATCATAATTATAGTCTATTACAATTTGCTCGCCATGTTCCCTGAAGTCTGAATTGGTCTCATCTACGTTTCAGGTGTTCCTTTCTCTTTCTCTTTACACTATAGAGCTCTTATATACAGCATTCCAGAATACTGTATATAAGAGCCCTGGCCGATCTGTAGAATGTAAAAAAAAAACAATTTAAAATACTCACTTAGGGGACGGTCCGGTCTGATGTGTGTCGCTGCTCTCCGGTCCGGCACCTCCTCTCTGCTGTGATCGCCGTCTTCCTTCTTCTGAGGCCCGTGTGCATGATGCGTCCTATGTCATACACATTAGTCGGCATTGAGGTTCTGCGCAGGCGCACTTTGATCTGCCCTGCTCAGGGCAGGGGAGATCAAAATACGCCTGTGCAGGACCGCAGTGTCGACCTGTGTGGATAACATAGATGCATCATCCACACTGGGCTGGGTAGAAGGAGGACTGAGATCACAGCAGAGAGGAGCGCCAAGACCGGGGAGGAGCGATACACATCGGACTGTACCGCTCCCTAGGTGAGTATTATAAAGTGTTTTTTACATTCTACAGATCACCCAGGGCTCTTACGTACAGTATTCTGGAATGCTGTATATACGGACTCACTGGTGGTGGTCGCAGCTTATAGGGGCCAAATCTGGTGACAGGTTCCCTTTCAATAGAATATTAAAAAATGTTTATGGGTGAATGACTGCACATTTCCTGAAGCAAATTAGCCCAGCAATATTGCAGTTGCCATTTGGCAAGTGTAATAGGTTCAAAATGGCTGTCAAGTAAAAAACAGATATTTTCTGTCTATTATAAATAAGATTGTGTGATCACATTCGGCAAAGTTACCCACTATCACAGGGGTGGTATGCAGTCCACAATATCAGCCTAGTAAAGATCTAAGAAAGTTTGGATGCGCTCCTTTGCAGCACAATGCTGCGATGATGCTACATATGTTTAACTTTTTAATTTCTATTTTTTTTTTTTTACTGGGGGAAGGGATTGGAATTTTTATATATCTTAATGTTTTTATAATTTTAACAACTATATGATTTTTTTCTTGTATTCCCCTTAACTTCAATTTGCAATAATAATAATAATATTATAATATTTATTCATTTTATATAGCGCTATTAATTCCATAGCGCTTTACATACAATGGCAACACGGTCCCCATTGGGGCTCACAATCTAAATTTCCTATCAGTATGTTTTTGGATCACTTTTGGATCAGATCACTTTAATAATAATAATAATAATAATTAATTATTCATAATATTTTTTCTTTTTCGCTCCTAATTGGGAGACCCAGACAATTGGGTGTATAGCTACTGCCTCCGGAGGCCGCACAAAGTACTACACTTAAAAGTGTAAGGCCCCTCCCCTTCTGGCTATACACCCCCCCGTGGGAGCACGGGTCCCTCAGTTTTTTGCTTTGTGCGAAGGAGGTCAGACACGCACGCATAGCTCCACTGTTTAGTCAGCAGCAGCTGCTGACTATGTCGGATGGAAGAAAAGAGGACCCATACTAGGGTCCCCAGCATGCTCCCTTCTCACCCCACTTTCTGTCGGTGGTGCTTGTTAAGGTTGAGGTACCCATTGCGGGTACGGAGGCTGGAGCCCACATGCTGATTCCTTCCCCATCCCCATTAGGGCTCTGGGCGAAGTGGGATTTTACCGGTCTCCAGGCACTGAGACCGTGCTCCATCCGCAGCCCCTGGAGAAGCCGCTGGATATGGAGCGGAGTATCGTCAGGGACATGGCCCTGCTCCGTCAAGGTACTCTGTGTCCCCGTGCATACGCGCGCACACCGCAGCATTGCTGGGTGTGTTAGTGCGCCGGGGACAACAGCGCTGCTGCGCTTGTGCCATTTCCTCACTTCAGCTTAGCTGAGTGGGTAGACTCAGGGAGAACGGTCGCGCCGGCCGCTGGGACTGCGACGCGGCTGGGACTTGTGGTGCGCCGGGGACTTCCGCGCTGGCCGTGCATATATCACGGCCGCGCTTATTACTACAGTCCCCGGCTTTTTGCGGCCTAGTTCGTTCGTTCCCGCCTCCGCACCTGCCAGTCAGGAGGAGGGCGGGACGCTGTACAGAGCATCAGAGCTGAGGGCTGGAGTCGTTTTTACATACTCCAGCCCTCACACCAGGCACAGCAGGACGCAGTTTCCCGCTCTTTGTTTGTGGCACGCCCACGGTCCGCCCCTCTTCACAGCGCCGGCAGCCATTCCTGCCTGCACGCTGAGCTGCAGAGGGGAGACGGGGAGACCCAGACACGGGATTCTACGGCCTCATACCCGCTGTTCAGCGGGCGGTAAGCAGCCTCAAGGGCTCACCCCCACTTGTGCCGTTTGTATACTGAGTATTTTGTGTTTGCAAATACTTTGTACTGTACGGTCGCTGGTGATTCTCGGCTATACCCCCTCCTAGATTACAAGGAGGCAACAGCATGTCGTCCGCAAAACGCAAGGGTGCCAAGGCACAGACATTATATGCTGCCTGTACCGCATGTGGGGCTGCTCTACCGGCAGGTTCCACTGACCCCCATTGTGTGCAGTGCTCGGCTCCTGTGCAACTTGCACAGCCGGGGCCTCGGCTGGACGTGACCCAGGGTGTACCACCTGTGAATGCTGTCCAGGTGACAGGAACGGAGTTTGCAGCTTTTGCTGACAGATTGTCTATGACCATGTGAAAGATTCTTGAAACATTGCAGTCTAGACCAGTAACTCAGACCATGGACACTGTGGCATCATTGCTCCCTGGTCCCCCTCAGCTGGAACACTTCCAAGCTCCGGGGGTGTCACATGCACCCCAGGGTGACGATTCTGACTCGGACGACAGTCCCAGACAACCTAAGCGGGCTCGTTATGAGGGGCCCTCAACTTCGTCTCACTGGTCAGGATCCCAGCGGGACGAATCTATGGGTGATGAGGCGGATGTAACTGATCAAGATTCTGATCCTGGGTCCGCTCTCAATCTGGATACACCGGATGGTGACGCCATAGTGAATGATCTTATAGCGTCCATCAATAGGATGTTAGATATTTCTCCGCCAGCTCCTACTGAGGAGGAGGCAGCTTCACAGCAGGAGAAATTCCATTTCAGATATCCCAAGCGTAAATTAAGCACCTTTCTGGACCACTCTGACTTTAGAGATGCAATCCAGAAACACCACGCTTATCCTGAGAAGCGGTTTTCTAAACGGCTTAAAGATACACGCTATCCTTTTCCCCCTGACGTGGTCAAGGGTTGGACCCAGTGTCCCAAGGTGGACCCTCCAATCTCCAGGCTTGCAGCTAGATCCTTAGTTGCAGTAGAAGATGGAGCGGCACTTAAAGATGCCACTGACAGGCAGATGGAGCTCTGGCTGAAATCCATCTATGAAGCTATTGGAGCGTCGTTGGCGCCAGCTTTCGCAGCCGTATGGGCACTCCAAGCTATTTCAGCTGGGCTTATACAAGTTGACTCGGTCACACGTACATCTGCCCCGCAGGTGGCACCATTGACCTCTCAAATGTCTGCATTCGCGTCTTACGCGATTAATGCTGTCCTGGACTCTACGAGCCGTACGGCGGTGGCGTCAGCCAACTCCGTGGTTTTGCACAGAGCCCTGTGGTTGAGAGAATGGAAAGCAGATTCTGCTTCCAAGAAGTGCTTAACCAGTTTGCCTTTTTCTCGTGACCGATTGTTTGGGGAGCGTTTGGATGAAATCATTAAACACTCCAAGGGTAAGGACTCATCCTTACCTCAACACAGACAAAACAAGCCCCAACAAAGGAGGGGTCAGTCTGGTTTTCGGTCCTTTCGAGGCTCAGGCAGGTCCCAATTCTCCTCGTCCAAAAGGACTCAAAAGGATCAGAGAGGCTCAGATTCTTGGCGGACTCAGTCACGCCCAAAAAAGACAGCAGGAAGAACCGTTACCAAGACTGCTTCCTCATGACTTTCAGCCTCCTCTCTCCGCATCCTCGGTCGGTGGCAGGCTCTCCCGCTTTGGCGGCATTTGGCTGTCACAGGTCAAAGACCGTTGGGTGACGGACATTCTGTCTCACGGGTACAGGATAGAGTTCAGCTCTCGTCCTCCAACTCGTTTCTTCAGAACTTCCCCACCGCCCGACCGAGCCGATGCTCTGCTGCAGGCGGTGGCCGCTCTAAAGGCGGAAGGAGTGGTGACTTCCGTTCCTCTTCAGGAACAAGGTCACGGTTTTTACTCCAATCTGTTTGTGGTGCCAAAGAAGGACGGGTCCTTTCGGCCCGTCCTGGATCTAAAGTTGCTCAACAAACACGTAAAAACCAGGAGGTTCCGGATGGAATCTCTACGCTCCGTCATAGCCTCAATGTCTCAAGGAGATTTCTTAGCATCAATAGACATCAAAGATGCTTATCTTCACGTGCCGATTGCGCCAGAGCATCAGCGTTTTCTACGCTTCGTTATAGAAAGCGAACACCTGCAGTTCGTAGCGTTACCTTTCGGGCTGGCAACAGCCCCTCGGGTCTTCACCAGGGTCATGGCAGCAGTAGTAGCTGTCCTGCACTCGCAGGGTCACTCCGTGATCCCGTATTTGGACGATCTACTTATAAAGGCACCCTCTCAAGAGGCATGCCAACACAGTCTGAACGTGGCACTGAAGACTCTCCAGAGTTTCGGGTGGATTATCAACTTTTCAAAGTCAAATCTAACCCCGACCCAATCACTAACATATCTTGGCATGGAGTTTCATACTCTCTCAGCGATAGTGAAGCTTCCACTGGACAAGCAGTGCTCTCTGCAGACAGGGGTGCAATCTCTCCTGCAGAACCAGTCCCACTCCTTGAGGCGCCTCATACATTTCCTAGGGAAGATGGTGGCAGCAATGGAAGCAGTCCCTTTCGCGCAGTTTCATCTGTGCCCTCTACAATGGGACATTCTCCGCCAATGGGACGGGAAGTCGACGTCCCTCGACAGGGATGTCTCCCTCTCTCAGGCAACCAAGGACTCTCTCCGATGGTGGCTTCTTCCCACCTCATTGTCAAAAGGAAAGTCGTTCCTACCCCCATCCTGGGCGGTGGTCACGACAGATGCGAGCCTATCAGGGTGGGGAGCAGTGTTTCTTCACCACAGGGCTCAGGGTACGTGGACTCAGAGAGAGTCCACCCTTCAGATCAATGTTCTGGAAATCAGAGCAGTCTATCTTGCTCTGCGAGCCTTCCAACAGTGGCTGGAGGGCAAGCAGATCCGGATTCAGTCGGACAATTCCACAGCGGTGGCGTACATCAAGATGGCGTCACGGCACAACAACAAGGTCCCGGTTTTCATGGCACGGTCTCACGATCACCGAGCTCTGGCGGCAGACGCCTTAGTTCAGGATTGGTCGCAGTTCCGACTACCTTATGTGTTCCCACCTCTGGCATTGTTGCCCAGAGTGCTCCGCAAAAT
The DNA here is from genome assembly GCF_048569485.1 of Anomaloglossus baeobatrachus. Classification (NCBI taxonomy): domain Eukaryota; kingdom Metazoa; phylum Chordata; class Amphibia; order Anura; family Aromobatidae; genus Anomaloglossus; species Anomaloglossus baeobatrachus. The sequence continues at coordinate 436,649,341 of NC_134354.1, forward strand.
CAGGTCCGACTGCCGTTGCGCCATTCTCGTAGCTCCAGACTGGCCAAGGAGGTCGTGGTACCCGGATCTGTGGCATCTCACGGTAGGACAACCGTGGGCGCTACCAGGCCGTCCAGACTTGCTGTCTCAAGGGCCGTTTTTCCATCTGAATTCTGCGGCCCTGAACCTGACTGTGTGGCCATTGAGTCCTGGATCCTAGGGACCTCAGGTTTATCTCATGATGTTGTTGCCACCATGAGACAGGCTAGGAAACCATCCTCCGCCAAGATCTACCACAGAACGTGGAAGATATTCTTATCTTGGTGCTCTGCTCAGGGAGTTTCTCCCTGGCCATTTGCATTGCCTATTTTTCTTTCCTTCCTGCAGTCTGGGTTGGAAAAAGGTTTGTCGCTTAGCTCCCTTAAAGGACAAGTCTCTGCGCTATCCGTATTCTTTCAGAAGCGCCTGGCGCGACTTCCTAAGGTACGCACGTTCCTGCAAGGGGTTTGTCATATCGTTCCCCCTTACAAGCGGCCATTGGAACCCTGGGATCTGAACAAGGTTCTAATTGCTCTCCAGAAGCCACCTTTCGAGCCTATGAAGGAGATTTCCTTTTCTCGGCTTTCACAGAAAGTGGCTTTTCTGGTGGCGGTCACGTCTCTTCGGAGAGTGTCAGAGCTGGCGGCGTTATCTTGCAAATCTCCCTTCCTGGTGTTTCACCAAGACAAGGTAGTACTGCGTCCAATTCCAGAGTTTCTTCCCAAGGTGGTATCTTCCTTTCATCTCAATCAGGATATCACTTTACCATCTTTGTGTCCGCATCCAGTTCACCAATTTGAAAAGGGTTTGCATCTGTTGGATCTGGTGAGAGCACTCAGGATCTACATTTCCCGCACGGCGCCTCTGCGCCGTTCGGATGCACTCTTTATCCTGGTCGCTGGTCAGCATAAAGGGTCGCAAGCTTCCAAATCCACTCTTGCGCGGTGGATCAAGGAACCAATTCTTCACGCCTACCGTTCTGCTGGGCTTCCGACTCCTTCTGGACTGAAGGCCCATTCTACCAGAGCCGTGGGTGCGTCCTGGGCATTACGGCATCAGGCTACGGCTCAGCAGGTGTGCCAGGCGGCTACCTGGTCGAGTCTGCACACTTTCACCAAGCATTATCAGGTGCATACCTACGCTTCGGCGGATGCCAGCCTAGGTAGACAAGTCCTGCAGGCGGCGGTGGCCCACCTGTAAGAAAGGGCTGCCTGACAGCCCGATCGCGAGGTATTCTTTTACCCACCCAGGGACTGCTTTTGGACGTCCCAATTGTCTGGGTCTCCCAATTAGGAGCGAAAAAGAAGAAGGGAATTTTGTTTACTTACCGTAAATTCCTTTTCTTCTAGCTCCAATTGGGAGACCCAGCACCCGCCCTGTTTTTTCTGAGGGTATTTGTTTTTCGGGTGCACATGTTGTTCATGTTGATAAGTTACGTTCTCCGATATTGTTTATCGGATTGAATTTGTTTTTGAAACAGTTATTGGCTTTCCTCCTTCTTGCTTTTGCACTAAAACTGAGGGACCCGTGCTCCCACGGGGGGGTGTATAGCCAGAAGGGGAGGGGCCTTACACTTTTAAGTGTAGTACTTTGTGCGGCCTCCGGAGGCAGTAGCTATACACCCAATTGTCTGGGTCTCCCAATTGGAGCTAGAAGAAAAGGAATTTACGGTAAGTAAACAAAATTCCCTTCTTTTATTTATATAACACCAACATGTTCCTTAGTGCTTTACAATTCAGAGGGGACATGCACTGCAATACCACTTTATTGCCATATATAGAGAAAATCTCACTCTTTAAAGCTCAGCATATAGTTCGTGACCAAGATGGCAGTGACTGGGGCCTTCTGCAGGCACTGACGGTCATGGTGTACCATTGGCACACTTCGATCGTGTCACGTGGGACTGGCTGTTTTGTCGTGTAACCCTAGAACGCATACCTGGGGCTCCGCAGGCCTGCTAGGTCATTTGTTTTCTATGGTATATTGAATTGCTTGCGCGTTCTAGGGTTAAATGCCACTGTCGGAGTTTGACAACAGCATCTAAATAGATAACAGCCGCGGCAGTTATAAACAGACGTCAACTATGTAATATAGCCGGCATCAGCTGCATCCTTATACACGAGGGGGTTAATATCCCACGCTTGTAATCTTACTGTTGTAAAAATCCATTCCAAAAAGCTTGTATAAGCAGCTGTTTTAATGAATTAATAGACAACTCTAAACCAGCCATTACTTACTTTCTTTCTAAACAGATGGAGACAGTGGCACTAGCTTGATCTCCGTGCACACTGACGTGCTCCATGTAGATCATACATTCTTGCTCTGAACGAACAGAGCAGCGTGGGCTGAGAGGTACTGCCTCTTTCAGAACTATTTGTGCCCAGCTGTTTTGTACTTGCAGCCCCCTGCCGCAGCTAATAAGTGGTTCCAGTAATCTGAATATCAGCACTTAAGCTCCGTCATCAATAAGAAGCACACAGATTTTGACCTTTTTAAAGAAACCATCACTAACCAGTGTACCCTTGTCTGGTTTACATAAGTGGGTGAGAGAAGGTTGGGATCAGACATGAAGATCTTTTAAACCAGCAAAGTGGAAAATGTCTATCTAATGCACAGCAATATAGATGGTTTATATATATATATATATATATATATATATATATATATATATATATATATATATATATATATATATATATATATATATATATATATATATATAATACTTTTATGGTCACTCCTAGTTGAATTGGTAGTGAAGAAGAAAGGACCAGGACTGCTCCCATGTGTAATAATTCATTGTAGTCTTCCTCTTCCTTTTCTGTATGTGGCAGACCAAGAGGGACTTGTAAAAGGGAATGCATAATCAGAAAATTATCGATTTTTTTTTAAATCCGGTCTTTTAAGTTACAAGTATTTTTTATAGCATAATTTTTATTAAAATCAATAGAAATCTTGCATTTTTCACACTGATGTAATTCTAGAGTTATATTCCCTGTTGTTTTATGAAAAGCACATGTACATTAGCTGCAGTAGACTGACTGAAACCCTTTGTTTTGTATTGAAGTGTCTAATGAGTGTGTTCAAAGGTCATTGTGTAGGAAGGGGAGCAGGGACAGCTGTGATATTGATTGTGATTGGAGGATTTTGTGCTGTCAGCTGTATATAGTAGTGTTACCTATCATCATAATCCTGCCTTTAATGATAATACAACTTTTGAATATTCTTCATTAAATAACGAGAAATATAAGTCTAAAATACCCCTTGTGGCTAGTTAGAAAATTGCCAGACTTTTTTTTTTTTTTTTTTTTTTTATAAAGATTGTGATATGGGAAAAAAACAAACTGTCATAAAAAAACTTTAAACACAAAAACCTGTTTTAAAGTGTAACTGTCGTTTTAGGAGAACTTGCAACAGAATGTCTGTGTCTGCCACTAACTTCTCCCTTCTCCCCTTTCCATATAACTTTATGAGCAGCAACTGTTGTCTCTTATCTCAGTACTGGGAAAATCACAGCTGTGTCCTCACGATTGCCTCTGGGAGCACAGCTTAGATGATAGCCAAGTTCTGGCTGTCATAACCAGGGCCAGTGCCCGCAAAGCCACTACCTGTTTAACTTTAATGCTGCGATCAATGGCGATTGCAGCGTTTAGGAGGTTGGGAGAGGGCGCTCGCTCCCTCCCCCACCCAATCGGGACCACCGCAATGTGATCACAAGGGCCCGATCATTGCCATGGCAACAGGAGATCAAATAACGACCTCTGTGTTACCTGGTTATAGTGGCCTGTTAGACAATGCCAAGAGCATGGACTAACAGGCATTCTGTCAGTGTAACACTGACAGGTGTAATGCATTGCGATGCTTATGTATGCTAATGCATTACACCAGCAATCAGACTAATAAAAGTTAATGTCTCATAGGGGACGGAGTACAAAAGTTTAAAAAAAATTGTCAAAATATTAACAAAAAATCCCTAAATAACAAAATAATTAAAAAACATTGTACCAATAAACACATATAATTATGTAATAAAAAAGTACACATTTCGTATTGCCGCATCTGGAATAACCCGATATATAAATCTGTTATACTATTTAACCCCTACAGTGAACACCGTAACACTTTTTTTTAAAAAATGGTAAAAATTAGGCTTTTTCATTAAACTTCCAAAAAAAAGTAGAATAAAACGTGATCAAAAAGTCAAATATAAATAAATATGGTATCTTGGCAAAGGTAATCTCGTCCCGCGAAAAACAAGCCACTATACTTCATCAGCGGAAAACTGAAAAAGCTTTAGTTGTTAGGATAGAATATAGCGATGCAAAATCAATTTATTTTTCTATAAGATTGTTTTTATTGTGTGAAGGAGGCAACACATGCAAAACATACATGTGGTATCGCTGTAACCGTACTTATCTGAGGAATACAGCCATGTTATCATTTTTACCAAACTGAACAACAACAAAAAATTGAAAAAAATGTTTGTTGTTTTTGTTTGTTTTTGTTTTTTGTTTTTTTTTGGAATTGCTGGTTTTTGTTCATTTTGCTCCCAAAAAATCAGAATAAGAAGCTTTAAAAAAAAGTCATGCCCAAAAATGGTACCAATAAAAAATTTCAACTCATCCTGCAAAATATAAGCTCTCGCATGACACTGTCAGCAGGACTGAAAAAATCACAGCAAAAACTTCTTTAAAGCGTTTGTGTGTTGATAGTAGCCAGATATAAACCTGGTATCATTGTGATAGCACCACCCTGAAGAATAAAACAGTCTTATCACTTATTTTGCACGGTTAATGGCATAAAAAATAAAATATTCTTGACCTGATGTTGGATTTGTTTATTCTGCCTACCATAGATCGCAGTTATGCGCAGCTCACATTTATCCTGCGCTCTACGCTAAGTTTTCACACTGTGGTTTCCATGTAAATCTCTGAAATACGTGATTCAGATGGAACAGACGGAACATTCACTATATTGAGGCAGATGAAGACACTGTGGACTCTCTCTGGCCCATAATCCAGCTGTATCCAGCTTTTTAAGCGTTCGTAAAAGTGTTGTCGGCCACAGTTTTCTGCGCTTTTGAAGATACGGCTGAATAAATGCCAGACGGAATTCAGAGAAACTGCGCTGCCTCAATATAGTAAATTTATCCTTCGGGGGTGTCCTCTGAATTACGTTATTCGTAGATTTAGATGTAAACCCCAAAGTAAGTTCTCAGCGAAGAGCACACAATAATTGTTAAATGTTTCCAATAAAAGCTTCAACTAATTTCATAAAAAAGACAAACAAAACAGGTCTCCACTTAGGTCCATCATTTTGTCCAGAAATCCTGCAATTTCTGCACTCCGAAAGCCAAATGCCCCATAATATGCCTAAACCATAGTTAACGTCCACAAGTTTTGTCATTTTTATAGTGAGGAGAGCCCACTTAATTTACCAGGTGCGTGTCTGTGCCCAGCTTGTGCGTCTGCAATCTATGGGCACTACAATGGCAGATTTATAATTTTCACTCGGCAACCCTCCATTGTTGAAAAACAGCCATAGAGTCAAAATAGTCACTACACCTTTGGATAAATTCAAATGGGTGACATTTCTAAAATGGGGGCACTTGAGGCGGTATTCTGCTCTTTAAGCATTGAGGGACTCTGTATATGAAGTCCGCAAACTACTCTAGGAAAATCTGTGCTACAAGGGTCAAATAGCTCGTCTTCCCTCCCAAGAAAGTCTCGCTGTGTGGCTAAGCAGTACTGTTCAGCCACATATAGGGTATTGGCATGGTCTGCAGAAATTGTGACATATTTTAGTACCATAGTTACCTATTTTTCTGTGAAAATGTAAAATATGGGACGAAAATGAAATTTTTGAGGTTAAGGTCGAATTGTTTTTTCGGCACCGCCCATTGGTATAAAATTATGTGACACACGTGTGGTTTCAATATGATCACTACACCCCTAGATGATTTCATTGAAAGGTTTATTTTGTAAAATTGGGTCACTTATGGGGTTTTTGCTGCTCTGGCACCCACAAACCATAACAGCAAAATCTGCACTGTAATATGGCGCTCCTTCCCTTCTCAGCTTTCCACCATGCCTGAAAAGTAGTTCCCAATTTTAAATGTAGGGTTTCAAATTGAATAAACTGTGTAGTCCATCTTTTCCTATTAGCCGTTAGAAAAATTAATTAAAAACTTGGGACTAAAAACATTTTAGATGTAAAAATGTAATTATTCTTTTTCACCACCCAATGGAATAAAATTCTATGAGCCACATGTGGTGTCAATATGCTCACTGCACCTTTTTAGATGAATTCATTGAGATGGGTAGTTTGTAAAATGGGGTCACTTGTGGAGGATTTCTGCTTTTCTAGTACCCCAGGTACTGTCAATGTGACATTTCATCCTCAACATATTCCGTCAAAATCTGCATTACAATGTGGCCTCCTTCCCTGACTGTGCCTCAAAAGCAGTTTTTTTGACCACACATGGGGTATTGGTGAACTTAGAAATTGTGTAATTTGCACAGTTTCTTTTTTCCTATTACCCTTTTGAAAATTAAAAACTTGTGGCTAAAGCAATATTGTATTGAAAAAATGGGAAATTTTTCATTTACTTGACCAATATTACACAATTCTATGATTCGCCTAAGGGGGAAAAAATGCTAGTTTCTCAAATAGCTTACTACCTCGAGAGGAGTTTCTGCAGTTTTGCCATGTCAGGGGCTCTTTAAATGTGACATTGCTTTCTGCAATCTATTCCACCCAATTTTGCACCCCAAAATTCAAATAGTGCTATTCTGAGCCCTGTCTTGTGCCTAAAAAGTAGTTTTCCATCATATATGGGGTATCTGTGTACACAAGAGAAATTGCAGTACAAATTGTACAGTCCATTTTTTATTTTAAGCACCTTTGGGTTCAAGGTGCTCACCACACATCTAAATAAATTCCTTGACTAGTATAGTTTCCCAAGTGGGGTCACTTGTGGAGGTTTCCACTATTAAGGCACACCAGGGGCTGCGCAAATGCAGCATGACGTCCGCTATCCATTTCAGCCAATTCTGCGTTCTAAAAAATCAAATTGTAGTCCTCTACCGAGCCAAGCGGGTGCACAAACAGTAGTTTTCCACCACATTTGGGGTATCTGTAGTACTTAGAAGAAATTGATCAACAATTTCATTTTTTACCCTTGGGAAAAATTTTAAATTTGGGTGAAAAACATGTTTGTGCGAAAAAATGTATTCGGTCCTTGCCGACGGGACTTTATTTGACTCTCCCTCCCCTCTCCACAATCATTGAGCCTTGATCTCCCCCTCGTTACTGACCCCCCTGGTGGGGTATTGTGCACTATGGATGGTTCCCCTGTAATGTTGTCGGTATAGTATTACCACCTCACCCTGTTTCTGGCCAGGACTCATAGGGTTGCAACCTTTCCAGGTTTTATGCTTTTCTACCAGTAATATCTTGGGTATGCCACTTTATATAATAGAACTGCATGCACATTTTTCTCCTATAATTGAAGAAAATCTCTGTATATATACTGTGAGATTATGTATATGTATGCTATATGCCTTTATCCGTGACTATGTTATATTGTCTTCTCTAAGCATATTTAATTCATGCACGTGCAGTATTGCATATTGTGGTTCTTGTTTGAGGGGTAGATCTCGTCTCTTTGTCTATTATGTAATACTATGGTATACCATTATATTATTGTGAGTTGGTGGGGAGACTCACACCGTGTTATCTAGTGTGTTTTCCTATTTTAAATGATTTTATGAAATTTTTTGCTACAATAAAAATAGCTTTTCATAATAATATTATGGACTTTGCTTCCCATTATGCAGTTCTTTTCTTCTCAATATTGTTCTGCTCTTCACTGCATGAGCTAGCATTGAGCTTATTTTTATAACATAATCAGATATTGGCTGTGCACCCCTTCCCTCCTTTTTATGATTCCCTTTAAGAGACTAGATACATAGGTCTTGTCTTCGAGGGTATAGCACAGATTTCTTTCTATTCTTAAAGGGACCCTGTCAGGTGCAATATGCACTCGGGACCACGAGCAGTTCTGGGTGTATACTGCTAATCCCTGCCTAACCGTCCCTGTATACACTAGCATAGATAAAGAGATCTCTAGAAAAAGTATGAAACTCTGAGGTCATGCGCACCAAGCTGAAATCCAGTGTTGGGCGGTGATGGCAGCGGAGAGGTGAGTGAGATCATCCTCTGACGCTGCGTATTCATTAGCATGTTAGCATGCCCACAGGGGTGTACTAACATCCTAATGGAGCCGACTAGCCAGGGGAACTAACACCCAGTGGACTAGTCCCCGAGCTCATTAGCATACGATAAAGGGATCTTTAGAAAAAGTATTTCTAAAGATCTTATATCTATACTAGTGTATACAGGGACGGTTAGGTAGGGATTAGCAGTATGCACCCAGAACTGCTCGTGGTTCTGGGTACATATTGCACCTGACAGGTTCCCTTTAACTGTGCATAAATCCCACTGGCACTTTAAAAAGTGACAAAACACCTTATCGTTGACATGGGAATGGACAACTGTCTTTTTCTGTGAAATCTAACTTGACATTCAGTCCCAAGTTCTTGCTTTATGTGGATTTTAGATAATCCTGTGATTTCCTTTGCTGCTCTTTAATGCAGAAGCTCAGAATTCCTTGAAATCCTTTGGTATATATAGTGCTATTTCTTTTGCAGAGATTTTTTACTGGATGGCTTTATCCCCGGTGCCTGTTAAATAGCGTCCATTGGACTGAATTTGATAAGATGTATTTTATTCAGATGCATATTTTATTCACATCTTGTTAGTATTGGTTTTGCCTATTTTGTATTTTATACCACTGGCTTTAGTATAGCTTTCAAAGCACCTGCAAAAGAGAAAATTAGGATTTGGAAGAGTGATGCCTGGATGGTCCATCAATTGTATCAACTTGGGGCTGTGTGATCTTGAGCACTAACCATTTACTGTTTCCCTGGAGAAATAGACTTTACTAATTAAGGTGTATTCATGAGCCCATAACCCAACTTCAAGGGATCCCTGGGCCCCCATTGATCTTGAACTCTGCATCTGAAAAGTGCAAGGGTGAGCGTGTGCACCTCCGCTTCATTCATTGTCAAGGGATTTGAATTTTTGGATGTTCTACAGCGGGTCGGTGGAAGTCCCAGCAATCAGCAACGTCTCACCTATTGTCTTTACTATTTTACATTCAATTGATTATTTCTTTGTCGCTCTATTGGGAGACCCAGACAATTGGGTGTATAGCTACTGCCTCCGGAGGCCACACAAAGTATTACACTTAAAAGTGTAAGGCCCCTCCCCTACTGCCTATACACCCCCCGTGGGATCACGGGTTCCTCAGTTTTCATGCTTTGTGCGAAGGAGGCTAACATCCACGCATAGCTCCACTGTTTAGTCAGCAGCAGCTGCTGACTTTGTCGGATGGAAGAAAAGAGGGCCCATACTAGGGCCCCCAGCATGCTCCCTTCTCACCCCACTTTTGTTGGAGGTGTTTGTTAAGGTTGAGGTACCCATTGCGGGTACGGAGGCTGGAGCCCACATGCTGCTTTCCTTCCCCATCCCCTTAGGGCTCTGGGTGAAGTGGGATCCTATCGGTCTCCAAGCACAGGAGACCGTGCTCCGTCCACAGCCCCAGGAAATCTGCTGGACATGGAGCTGAGTATCGTCAGGGACAGGGCCCTGCTACATTAAGGTACTCTGGGTCCCCGTACAGATCGCGCACACACACCAGCATTGCTGGGTGTGTTAGTGCGCCGGGGACAGCAGCGCGGCGCGCTGGTGCCTTACTCACTGCAGCTTTGCTGAGTGAGTTTCTGTATTAGGAACTGCCGCGCCGGCCGCGGCTGGCGGTTTTTTACACTGCGACGCGGCTGGGACTTCCGCGCTGGCCGTGCTTATACGACGGCCGCGCTTATAAATCGAGTCCCCGGCTTTTGCGGCCTAGTTCCGTTTCGTTCCCGCCCCCAGGCCTGCCAGTCAGGGGAAGGGCGGGACGCTGTTCAGAACGTCAGCGCCGAGGGCTGGAGTCTGCTTAGCATACTCCAACCCCCCTCACTAGGCGCAGTGGGACGCTAGTTTCCCGCACTTTGTCTGGGGCACGCCCACGGCCCGCCCCTCTTCACAGGACGCCGGCAGCCATTCCTGTTTGCAGTCTGAGTGGAGAAGGGACACGAGCTCTGGGAGACCCAGGCACGGGATTCTGGCGATCGCACACCCGCTTTTCAGCGGGCGGTAAGCAGCCCTCGAGGGCTCACCCCACTAGTGCCGCAGTGTTCATTTGTACTTTATGCTTGTCTGCTATACATTGCACTGTACGGTCGCTATTCTTGGCTATATACCCTCCTAGATTGCTAGACAACAGCATGTCGTCCGCAAAAAGCAAGGGGGCCAAGCAGGGCTGTGGAGTCGGAGTCGGAGTCGTGGAGTCGGAGTCGGAGTCGGAGCTCATTTTGGTGGAGTCGGAGTCGGAGTCGGTATAAAATGCACCGACTCCGACTCCTAAAATATATAATAAATTGGGGACAGGAGTGCAATGCAGAATGTGCTGAATATTTTACTAAATAATAACATTTAGTATAATGCTTATATTTAAGTGAAAAATTTATTGTAGTATAATGTGAACATCAGACATTTAATTGTTTTTATGATACAATAATCAAGATATTTGGATAGAACATAAAATATTTATTGGAATACAACTTTAGAACACAAAAAACTAATAAATTGTAAATATGTAATATATATATATATATATATATATATATACACACAGTGTATATACACACACAAGATATATATGTAATCTACTGTATATTACATAGTGTATTACATATTTACAATTTATTACAGTTTTTTGTGTTCTAAAGTTGTATTCCAATAAATATATTTTATGTTCTATCCAAATATCTTGATTATCGTATCATAAAAATTATTAAATGTCTGATGTTCACATACACATATTCATGTACTACAATAAATTTTTCACCTAACTAAGCAATATATGTAGGAGTCGGAGCCGGAGTCGGAGTCGGTGCAAGAGAATTTGAGGAGTCGGAGTCGAAGGTTTGGCTTACCGACTCCACAGCCCTGGGGCCAAGACACAGGCTTTCTATGCTACTTGTACCGCATGTGAGGCTGTTCTACCGGCAGGTGCCACTGACCCCCATTGTGTGCAATGTTCGGCCCCTGTAGCACTTGCTCAGCCGGGGTCTCTGCTAGAGGTGGCCCAAGGAGAACCACCTGTGAACACTGTCCAGGTGACAGGGACGGAGTTTGCAGTTTTTGCTGATAGGTTGTCGGTGACTATGACTAAAATCCTTGAGACTTTGCAGTCCAGACCGGTAACTCAGACCAGGGGCACTGTCGATTCAATGCTCCCTGGCCCCCCTCTTTTGGAACACATCCATGCTCCGGGGGGGTCCCATGCATCCCGGGGTGATGGCTCTGACACGGACGACAGTCCCAGACAGCCTAAGCGAGCTCGCTATGAGCGACCCTTGACTTCATCACACTGGTCAGGGTCCCAGCAGGAAGGCTCTCTGTTTGATGAGACAGAGGTTGCTGATCAGGATTCTGATCCTGAGACCGCTCTCAATCTGGATACACCTGATGGGGACGCAATGGTGAATGATCTCATAGCGTCCATCAATAAAATGTTGGATATTTCTCCCACAGCTCCTCCAGTGGAGGAGTCAGCTTCACAGCAGGAGAAATTCCACTTCAGGTATCCCAAGCGTAAATTGAGTACTTTTCTGGACCACTCTGACTTTAGAGAGTCAGTCCAGAAACACCACGCTTATCCAGATAAGCGTTTCTCCAAACGTCTTAAGGATACACGTTATCCCTTTCCCCCTGACGTGGTCAAAGGCTGGACCCAGTGTCCAAAGGTGGATCCCCCAATCTCCAGGCTTGCGGCTAGATCCATAGTTGCAGTGGAAGATGGGGCTTCACTTAAAGATGCCACTGACAGACAGATGGAGCTCTGGTTGACATCCATCTATGAAGCTATCGGCGCGTCGTTTGCTCCAGCATTCGCAGCCGTATGGGCACTCCAAGCTATTTCAGCTGGTCTGGCGCAGATTGACACTGTCACACGTACATCTGTTCCGCAAGTAGCGTCCTTAACCTCTCAAATGTCTGCATTTGCGTCTTACGCTATTAATGCTGTCCTGGACTCTACGAGCCGTACGGCAGTGGCGTCCGCCAACTCCGTGGTTTTACGCAGAGCCTTGTGGTTAAGGGAATGGAAGGCAGATTCTGCTTCCAAGAAGTGCTTAACCAGTTTGCCATTTTCTGGTGACAGACTGTTTGGTGAGAGATTGGATGAAATCATTAAACAGTCCAAGGGTAAGGATTCATCCTTACCTCAGCCCAGACCAAATAAACCCCAACAGAGGAGGGGACAGTCGAGGTTTCGGTCCTTTCGAGGCTCGGGCAGGTCCCAATTCTCCTCGTCCAAAAGGATCAGAGGAGCTCAGATTCTTGGCGGGCTCAGTCACGCCCAAAGAAAGCAGCAGGAGGAACCGCTACCAAAGCGGCTTCCTCATGACTTTCGGCCTCCTCTCTCCGCATCCTCTGTCGGTGGCAGGCTCTCCCGCTTTGGCGACATTTGGCTTCCACATGTCAAGGACCGTTGGGTGAGAGACATTCTGTCTCACGGGTACAGGATAGAGTTCAGTTCTCGTCCTCCAACTCGATTCTTCAGAACTTCTCCGCCTCCCGGCCGAGCCAATGCTCTTCTGCAGGCGGTGTGCTCTTTAAAGGCAGAAGGAGTGGTGATCCCTGTTCCTCTTCAGGATCAAGGTCACGGTTTTTACTCCAATTTGTTTGTGGTGCCAAAAAAGGACGGGTCTTTCCGTCCTGTTCTGGACCTAAAACTGCTCAACAAGCATGTGAAAACCAGGCGGTTCCGGATGGAATCCCTCCGCTCCGTCATCGCCTCAATGTCTCAAGGAGATTTCCTAGCATCAATAGACACCAGAGCACCAGCGTTTTCTACGCTTCGTTATAGGAGACGAACACCTTCAGTTCGTAGCCCTGCCTTTCGGTCTGGCGACAGCCCCAAGGGTCTTCACCAAGGTCATGGCAGCAGTAGTAGCAGTCCTGCACTCTCAGGGTCACTCTGTGATCCCTTACTTGGACGATCTACTTGTCAAGGCACCCTCTCAAGAGGCATGCCAACACAGCCTGAACGTTACACTGGAGACTCTCCAGAGTTTCGGGTGGATCATCAACTTTTCAAAGTCAAATCTGACCCCAACCCAATCGATAACATACCTTGGCATGGAGTTTCATACTCTATCAGCGATAGTGATGCTTCCGCTGGACAAACAGCGTTCACTACAGATAGGGGTGCAATCTCTCCTTCAGGGCCAGTCGCATCCCTTGAGACGCCTCATGCACTTCTTGGGGAAGATGGTAGCAGCAATGGAGGCAGTCCCTTTCGCGCAGTCTCATCTGCGTCCATTACAATGGGACATTCTCCGCCAATGGGACGGGAAGTCGACGTCCCTAGACAGGAACGTCTCCCTTTCTCAGGCGGCCAAGGATTCTCTTCAGTGGTGGCTTCTTCCCACCTCATTGTCAATAGGAAAGTCTTTCCTACCCCCATCCTGGGCGGTGGTCACAACGGACGCGAGTCTATCAGGGTGGGGAGCAGTTTTTCTCCACCACAGGGCTCAAGGTACGTGGACTCAGCAAGAGTCCACCCTTCAGATCAATGTTCTGGAAATCAGAGCAGTGTATCTTGCCCTACAAGCCTTCCAGCAGTGGCTAGAAGGCAAGCAGATCCGAATTCAGTCGGACAACTCCACAGCGGTGGCATACATCAACCACCAAGGAGGGACACGCAGTCGGCAAGCCTTCCAGGAAGTCCGGCGGATTCTGAGGTGGGTGGAAGACACGGCATCCACCATATCCGCAGTTCACATCCCGGGCGTAGAAAACTGGGAAGCAGACTTCCTCAGTCGCCAGGGTATGGACGCAGGGGAATGGTCTCTTCACCCGGACGTGTTTCAGGAAATTTGTCGCCGCTGGGGGAGGCCGGACGTCGACCTAATGGCGTCCCGGCACAACAACAAGGTCCCGGCCTTCATGGCACGGTCTCACGATCTCAGAGCTCTGGCGGCGGACGCCTTAGTTCAAGATTGGTCGCAGTTCCGGCTGCCTTATGTGTTCCCACCTCTGGCGCTGTTGCCCAGAGTGCTACGCAAGATCAGGTCCGACTGCCGCCGCGCCATCCTCGTCGCTCCAGACTGGCCGAGGAGGTCGTGGTACCCGGATCTGTGGCATCTCACGGTAGGACAACCGTGGGCAATACCAGACCGGCCAGACTTGCTGTCTCAAGGGCCGTTTTTCCATCAGAATTCTGCGGCCCTGAGCCTGACTGTGTGGCCATTGAGTCCTGGATCCTAGCGTCTTCAGGATTATCTCAAGAGGTCATTGCCACCATGAGACAGGCTAGGAAACTATCCTCTGCCAAGATCTACCACAGGACGTGGAAGATTTTCTTAGCTTGGTGCTCTGCTCAGGAAGTTTCTCCCTGGCCATTTGCTTTGCCTACTTTTTCTTTCCTTCCTGCAATCCGGGTTGGAAAAAGGTCTGTCGCTCGGCTCCCTTAAGGGACAAGTCTCTGCGCTATCTGTATTTTTTCAGAAGCGCCTAGCACGACTTCCTCAGGTACGCACGTTCCTGCAAGGGGTTTGTCATATCGTCCCTCCTTACAAGCGGCCGTTAGAGCCCTGGGATCTGAACAGGGTTCTAATTGCTCTCCAGAAGCCGCCTTTCGAGCCTTTGAGGGATGTTTCCCTGTCTCGCCTTTCACAGAAAGTGGCCTTTCTAGTAGCGGTCACGTCTCTTCGGAGAGTGTCCGAGCTAGCAGCGCTGTCATGCAAATCTCCCTTCCTGGTGTTTCACCAGGACAAGGTGGTTCTGCGCCCGATTCCGGAGTTTCTCCCTAAGGTGGTATCCCCCTTTCATCTCAATCAGGATATCTCCTTACCTTCTTTGTGTCCTCGTCCAGTTCATCAATGTGAAAAGGATTTGCATTTGTTGGATCTGGTGAGAGCACTCAGAATCTACATTTCCCGCACGGCACCTCTGCGCCGCTCGGATGCACTCTTTGTCCTTGTCGCCGGCCAGCGTAAAGGGTCGCAAGCTTCCAAATCCACCCTAGCTCGGTGGATCAAGGAACCAATTCTTGAAGGCTACCGTTCTGCGGGGCTTCCGGTTCCCTCAGGGCTAAAGGCCCATTCTACCAGAGCCGTGGGTGCGTCCTGGGCATTACAGCACCAGGCTACGGCTCAGCAAGTGTGCCAGGCGGCTACCTGGTCGAGTCTGCACACTTTTACCAAGCATTATCAGGTGCATACCTATGCTTCGGCGGACGCCAGCCTAGGTAGACAAGTCCTTCAGGCGGCGATTGCTCACCTGTAGAAAAGGGCCGTTTTTATGGCCCTATCACGAGGTATTATTTTACCCACCCAGGGATTGCTTTTGGACATCCCAATTGTCTGGGTCTCCCAATAGAGCGACAAAGAAGAAGGGAATTTTGTTTACTTAACGTAAATTCCTTTTCTTCTAGCTCTAATTGGGAGACCCAGCACCCGCCCCTGTTTTTTTGTATACACATGTTGTTCATGTTGAATGGTTTCAGTTCTCCGATATTCCTTCGGATTGAATTTGCTTAAACCAGTTTATTGGCTTTCCTCCTTCTTGCTTTTGCACTAAAACTGAGGAACCCGTGATCCCACGGGGGGTGTATAGGCAGTAGGGGAGGGGCCTTACACTTTTAAGTGTAATACTTTGTGTGGCCTCCGGAGGCAGTAGCTATACACCCAATTGTCTGGGTCTCCCAATTAGAGCTAGAAGAAAAGGAATTTACGGTAAGTAAACAAAATTCCCTTCTTTACCAAGGGTGCATATATTCTCAATGGGGCGAGGGGAATAAAAATGGCCATACAGATTGGGCAGAAGTCTTGATTTTTCCCAAAAGGCAGATGTGGAAGAAAGAAGGATCAATCTGTGGCGTTTCTACATGCTTGGTCCTTTTTAGTATACAGGAAAAGACAAGGTTGGAGGTGTCTGTCAGCAGCATACTCTACTCCCTTATGAGAACACACCAAACTATGTATGGGGGCGAGGGGAGGTCTAGCCGATAATAAAGTATAAAGACAGCCTAAGCTGCTGCCAGATAACTGAGACTTGACAAGCCGGGAAAGACCACAGTGGCAGGATTGCTTTACATGGCAAGGACGTAGGTAGCTCAACCTTGGATAGATGAGTCCAACTGTATACAACGTATTGATGAGCTAAACCTCTGAAAGGAGTGCATGCTAAAAGAGGTCCAGAGAGTTCATTAGGTCTCGCCTGGGTTTGTAGCTGTTGACAGGGATAAAAGTGGTATGGTAATATTACATGTCGATGAGGAAGATCTAAGGCCAAGTGTCTGTTTTCTGTTTTTTTTTTTTTTTAGGGTTTATTAAATATTTTATGTATTCTGAAGTAGAAAGTAGGGTGTGGTGTGGTTTTGCTACAGATTTATCACTTGCGCGTTCTTGTTTATGTATTACACAACCCTTTTTTTCCCGCTAGAAGCTGGACTATTCCTACCGTAGAGCTGCACTTAAAAAATACTTTCTGCATGCAGGGAATTTTCAATAAAAAAAAATTGCTGCAAGACATTGACGACTTTTTTCTGCTGTGAGAATAAGGATTGTGGCTTTATTGAGGGAGCGTTGTACATCCCATTACACATTGAGTGATTGACTGGTCCCACCAAAATCGGCAGGTTCAGCCAACATTATTATAGTTTGTCAGAAGAGAATCTGTTTCCATGTTTCCACTATCGTCTGAGAGCCACTTATTCAGGTGATGTCACGGGCTTCACTGATTTCTGCAGTTTTAATAAAATCTCGATGTTATCTTCTGTAGATCTACAAGTTCTCTCAATGTGGAGCACTAAGTAACCTCGCCCACACCATTGATTACAAATCAGAGTGAAAAGGGGGTTAATGCCGCGCATCAGCCAAAATGAAGATATAGCACGTTGATGTTATA
Source organism: Anomaloglossus baeobatrachus (assembly GCF_048569485.1). NCBI lineage: Eukaryota > Metazoa > Chordata > Amphibia > Anura > Aromobatidae > Anomaloglossus > Anomaloglossus baeobatrachus. Next base: position 436,666,447 of record NC_134354.1, read on the forward strand.
AACGTATTCTTTTATTCCATCGGTCTACGCGTTTCGAGGATATACCTCTTCTTCAGGACCAGTGCATCAACATAGATACGGTCACAGCGACGTCGCAGGGCAGACAAGTAGTGTGACGGGTCCGCGCGATGTTGTGCGCCACGGGCAGCGATTTGCCCGTGTCGCACAACCGATGGGGGCGGGTGCCCACGCTAGCGATATCGGTCACGATATCGCAACGTGTAAAGTGGCCTTAACTCTTGTAGCTAAACCTTGGAAGTGAAATGTTTGTTAAAATCAAGATACATATGAATAACATTAAGATAGCTGGTAAAGAGGATGATTGTACCTGATGAGTTTATTCTAAACAGATTGGCCTGCCCTTTACAGTGACCATTTCCGATATTTTGTCTAATTTTAAGGCACTAGATTATATTGGAGCACTATTGATAATCATGCAAAGCTGCTTTTAAAAAAAAAAACCCTCTTTTTGCTCTGAATTTAGGATTCTGATAACCCTGATCTTCGTGACCGAGGATATATTTACTGGCGCCTGCTGTCTACTGATCCGGTCACTGCCAAAGAGGTGGTGCTTTCCGAGAAACCTTTGATCTCCGAGGAGACAGACTTGATTGAGCCCACTTTATTGGATGAGTTGATTTGCCACATTGGTTCTCTTGCTTCGGTTTATCACAAACCACCCAATGCCTTTGTTGAAGGTAGCCATGGAGTTCATCGTAAACATCTACCCATCCAGCATGGAAGGTGAGTGCTGTTACCTATATGACGTTATGGATCTCTTTTTACACTGAATAATATGTAGTTATATACGGTAGGTTAAAAAAAATACATGTCCATCAAGCTCAATCTTGCCATTATACATTATCAATCCTTTTATTATGTTTTTGATTTTCCGTAACTATTCACTTCATCAATTTTCAGTGTCTGAGACAAAACCAAACCATCTGCCGTGGCATACACCACCTATCATTCATGAACTGTGTGTCTTTAGTTCTCCGAGGCAATGTCACGAACATCCAAAGATTTCAATAGTTTGAACAGTGATTTTTGACTTTTGATTGTCTATCCAATGAATATTTAGAAAAGTACCCCTATTGAATTTTTTATTGTCTAAACCTGTGTAAGTGTATACGTCGAGAAGTGTAGGTGTATTAATATGCTCATCGATCGCAGTCTTCTCTAGTGTCCATTGCCGCTCTAGTATTCTTCTCAGTCACATGAATGACATTCTGACTTTCTGGATCACACTGGGGTCTGTGTGTGAGACAGAAGTCGCTTTTGCAAGAACGTCAGAACAAATTGGAATATTTGTCATGTGTCACAGAAGAGGCTTGGTGCTGTGCTGGAGACTGGAGAAGACTGTGATGCGGGGGCATATTAACCTCTTCGACCGGCCGATTTTTCGCTTTCCGTTTTTTTTCTTCGTCATTTTTCTTCTGAGAGACGTAACTTTTTTATTTTTCAGTCAATATGGTCATGTGAGGGCTCGTGTTTTGCGGAACGAGCTGTACTTTTACATGAAACCAAGAGTTTTACCATATAGTGTACTGGAAAACTGCAAAAAAAAATTCCAAATGCGTAAAAATTAACAAAAAAAAGGGTGATTGAACTATTGTTTTTGAGATATTTTATTCACTGTGTTCCCTATATGGTAAAACTGATGTCAGTATGATGCCTCAGGTCAGTGCGAGTTCGCCATATACCGATCAGATTAATTGATTTTAAATTTTAATAGATTGGGCATTTCTGAACGCGGCTATACCAAATGTGTGTAACAATTTTTTTTAATTTTTTTTTAACCCTTTAATTTTCAACGGGAGCAAAAGGGGGGTGATTTAAACTTTTAGGTTTTTACTTTTTTTTTTTCTTTTTAATACTTTTTTTTTTTTTTAAACTTTATTTTATCTTACTAGGTCTCCTAGGGAACTATAAAAATCAGCAGTCTGATCGCTCTTCCATATCTGCTGATCACAGCTACACAGCTGTGAACAACAGATATGCTCATCTCCTATCTCACCCAGTTCTCAGCTGGATGAAACAGTGAGTGAGTCATGTGAGCTACAGGAGTCCTCACATGACCCTGTGCTACCATGACAACCACCGGAAGTCACTTGATCACGTCACGTGACTTCCGGTATCGGGCGGGGAGTACTGATCTACCACTATCGCCATTAATATGGCGCTGTCACATTTGACAGCTCCATTTAAGGAGTTAAAAGGCACGGGCGAATATCGATTCCGCTTGTGCCTAGCAGGCACACATGTCAGCTGTATAACTCGGAGGAGATGTGCGCCGATCTCCCCCTGCTGCCGGCAGCAGCAGTGGAAGATTAAAGGGTGCTTTACACGCTGCGACATCGCTAGCGATCTCGTTAGCGATATGACACGCCAGATTGCAAATAAGATTTGCCAAGATCGCATATAGGTCATTTTTTTTTTTTTATTTTTTTTTTTTTTTTTTAGCACCGGTCACATGTGCGATCTCTGCAAATCGTATGTGCGATCTGGCGTGTTCTATCGCTAACGAGATCGCTAGTGATGTCGCAGTGTGTAAAGCACCCTTAACACTATGACTGCTAGGATGTAACTTTACTGCCAGTGGATGTTAAGGGGTTAATACACCTACATTACATATACATTCACAGGCTAAGCCCATAAAAATTTTAATCGAAGTACTTCTTTAAAAAGGAAGATGAATATTCTTTGCAAGTTAGAAGGTGCTTTGAAAAGATTGTTGGTCTGATTTGTTTTTACCTTTTTTAGATTGCTTTATTTTTCTTAAATCAATAACTTTTTATTTAGTTTTATAAAGGATTACAACAAAGTGATAGTAAAACAAGGAATAACAAGGACACGAGTAGCTTAGATGAGATAATGACAAAACATAGCAACCAGTGTATGTGAAATTATTACCACATGGCTTGCGCATAAAAATGGAAATAACCAGAAAAAAGTAAAAACAATTACACCTCTAATCTCAGGGGTTCCAATAACCTTTAGGAATCCAAAAGGTTAGAGATGATTTATGTGTTTTTGGCTGTTGAAGCCATACCTGCCAGTCGGTCGTAAACGTTTGGACAGGGCTGTTTTTATAAGCCATCTTTTTCTCATATAAACAGGATTTGGTGGTGAATAATATGACTTCCGCTACACTAGGTGGGTCCACTTAGTCTGGTACCTTGAGAAGGAAGATATAAGTGACAGAAAAGCTGCTTGATGTCTTATTGTAGAATAAGCCTCAGATAATATCGGCCTCCTCTCAGAGTTTGACAATATAATCGCTGTATAATCCCTTGTCCAGACTGGCACATATGTATTTGTAGGTCAGATACTTCTTACAACTAATACAATTCTGAGATGTTAAAGGGACCGTGACAGTAGATTCATGCACGGACACTGGCTGCGTTATTGTTTGGTTTTTTTCCGAAAAATTGTGGCGTTTAAGAGAAAATACACTTTGAAAAGCCAACTGTGTCTCGGATGACTAGTCCGAGGCCGGTCTCTGGTGGCTTCTCCTTCGACTCCTTAGACTGACAGGTCTCGCCCTACTTTGTATACAGGGAGATACTTAGGTTAGTGGGGCAGAAGAAGAAAAGAGGCCATAGACTGATTTCAAACTGATCATCCAAAACGCATAGCCAACAGCTGGCTTTTCATAGTATATTTTTCTGAAATGCCGCAGTCAAGACATACACATGCTGGATTTCTGCTGCCTTTGTTTGTGCAGCATGAATGAGAGGACTAGTGCCTTTGATCTATTATAAGGAAACTTATAATTTTTCATGTCCTCATAGTTTGATAGACTTGTCAAATACTGTTGTGTCTCCAAAGTTTTTGATGGAGTCTTTAAATTGTAGAAAATTGTGGATTTACAATGTTTAATAGTAAGTCGCAGGTAGTATGGATGTACAGCAGCAAGAACCTACCCACAGGTTTTGTGTTTTTGTTTTTTTTTTTTGTTTTGTGGTGGTCTGTTTTTGTTTTTTGTTTTGTTTTTTTTTTTTTATGTATGTTTTTGTTTTGTTTTTTTTTGTTTTGTAATTAAAAAATTAGATTTTGTTTGTCACTGCAACCCTTTGGTATTATGGTACTAAAATGACTGACTGTTATTTTTTTAATTGATTTTTAACTTTCCAACATAATGTTTATATTTTTATATATCAAGAACACGCACTCAGTGATTCAAAATTTGGTTTGGTCTATCTTGCACTATTTTTCTGGTTGTAACACCTTCGAGTGCCCTAAAGCAGAGAATGCACTAAATGAAATTGTAGGGTTATGGTTAAATGTTGAAACCTTGTATATTGTTGTTAGGCTTTGGAAGTACTGGTATGTTGCTGGGACTCCCACAGCCGTAAGGATAATGGGACCTTGCTACATTTTCCCTGCACGGTAGTCACCCACTATGCTAGGAACTTCAGTTGGCCCGTTTGAAGTGAACAATATAGTAAAAGTAGCCAGTTAAAATGACCTTTCACCAAATGTTTCATGTTGAACTGGACACATAATGTAATAATAATTGCAGTCCAGAATAAAACCTGGTTTGTTTGGGTTTTTTTTTTTTGTTTTTTTATAATGTAATTTCTTCCCTCTGTTCTGGAGATCTTGCCAATCAAAGTATCTTTTTTGGTCCCCAATGTGTGTGTGTGTGTGTGTGTGTGTGTGTGTGTGTGTGTGTGTGTGATGTAATGACACAGCCCTACTCTCCTGGTTTACTCTCCTGCATGAGTCAGTGGGGGCAGTGCAGCTGAGTTTAGCTGTGTCACATTACAAATCTTCTATAATCTCTCCTACCTTGGCATCGTCACCTCTGCTGTACTCGCACTTCCCCCACACTGCGAGGCTGGAGATGTCGGTAATCACGCTTATGTACGTTGTGCTCAGCTTGTGATCATTGCCATGATATTAAAGCAGGGTTTCATTATATCTCACACAGGAGTAGTTCAGAACAGGCAGTTCAGCAGAGGTGACAATGTTATGAAAGGAGGAGCATTGGTAGAAGGATTTGTAAGGTGACACAACTAAACTCGACTACACTACTCCTTCCCCACATACTCATGCAGTAGGTTACACCAGGATATCAGAGCTGTATCATTACATCTCCAACACTGGGAATCCTGCTATTGTGTGGTGTGTATTCTTCTTCTTTTTTTTTTTTTTTTTTTTTTTTCCTTTTGAGTGTTGCTTATGATTTGTCAGAGACAGTGGAGGCTTACATTACTCCAGAGAAAAGTACCTAATAACACCCACGTGGACTTATAGGGGTATTGCCAACTCCAAGGTCCTATCCCAATATGTATGTTGTAATATTAATAATAATATTAGCGAATACCTCCATTTAGAAATGTATGTGCAGGCATGGCAGTAGCTTAGATATCCATGGTTATGACCACGAGCAACTAGCTAACTTAATGTCCCTATATGCGTGTCTGTAACCTTGGATACCTAAGCTACTGTAATGAGGTAAGTGACATAGCTTTTCAGAAGAACCATACTACATGTCTAATTGGAGATATTTGCTAATATTCTTAGTAAGCCTACTACATACTGGGATAGGATCTTGGAGCTGGGAATATCCCTTTTAACGAAAATTAACTCTTTAGGGGCCAAATACTTTGATCGGTAATATCTATGCAACTTGGATGTGAAATGAAAAAAAAGAAAAAAAAACATAATTCCCTTCTACAGCCACTTGAAAGGTCCTCTTTAGGGGTTATATTGCTTTTTGTAGCTAGTTTAACATCGCTGATCAGCAGAATAATCTTGTTTTATTAGTATACCAGTCCTAAAATGTTCTAATTCTAAAAATCCCTTAATGTGATCAAAATAATTTAAAATTGTATGCATGTCTGGCTGTACTAAAAAGTTTGTTGTTACCGTGTGTTTTTTAGCATTGATATTGGAGACAGTCCAGTAGGACCTGCACCCACAGTCTCTCTTGAACAACCTCAGGTCATTCCCTCACAAGGAGACCTCCTAGGTGACCTTCTGAATCTAGATCTTGGACCACCAGGGAATGTCCCCCAAGTATCTACAATGCAGATGGGAGCTGTGGATCTGCTTGGTGGAGGTCTGGACAGCCTGGTAAGAAATGTCAGGTTTCCTAGTTGATAAATGCATGTGTTGTATACATACATACATTATACCATTAAATTTTTATAGTTATTAATTATTTGTTAAAAAATTGCCCAGTACTTTCAATGTCACAAGTGGCATCCATGAGTGTTTGTGCAATGTCTGCCTTATGTTGTCTTTAAGAAGATTGGATTTACATATAAAAACATTTTTTTTTCTAAATTCTAGTGTGTAGTAGTGTGCCCTGGCAGAGATATGGTTAAGACGTTAGTCTGGACCATTGTGCTCCCACCCTGACATTAGAAGCAGCCCTCTTTTCAGCCGGTAATTGTCAGGGACTGTAGATTTCTCTTGTAGGCACTGATTGTTGTGTTCTGCAGTTCAGCTGTCTCTCCGCTGACCGTAACCTTTTTGCTTCTTTCCTCCTGTGTCTCGCCTACCATTGCAGATGGGAGAGGATACACAATGGGTAACTGGTTCTCACTCAGTAGCACACTGATAAACTGGCATTATTGTTCTCCCCTCCTCTCCATTGGTCTTCATTACAGACCCTTGTTCCCGCTCATCAGGCAGTCCACATGCATGGTCATTAGCCTTCGGATGCGAACGTTATGTTCAGAGCATCCAGTTTATCAGCTTGACTAAACACAATCTTTTCCTTCCCCTGCACTTAGTGAGATACCATACACGATCTGAAACATAAAAACGATATATTATATACCATTATGCCCCCTTGTCTGCTTCTTGTCTGTCACATGTGACCTTTCACACCCTTCTTACTGCTTGGTATCTCCTGACTATAAGTATTTAATGACAAGTTGGTTTTAAGGGAAACTTGTCATATTCATGCTGCTCGAACTATGATTGCAGCCAGGAATGTTTTCTCTGTGCTCCAGCTGAAACATTCTTATAAAAGCTGGCGAAGGACTGTGTCTCAGCTATTTTTATGTGGGTCCCCTACCTGCTTCTTCCCACTGCACTCTAGTTGTGTGACTGATGTTTCCCTAAGGTTGTGCTCACACAAACATATGACTTGCACGATTATCAGATCGCATCACCCGACACGGCTGCCTTCTCTCCTGACAGGAACGGGTCTGCTGCATGTATTTCTATGCAGCTCAAGCACTCCTGTCCAGAGAGTGGGAGGCCATACCGGGTGATGCCGATGTGAGACTTGTCGAGTGACTCCAGCCTAATTGTGTATATAGGGAGAGACCTGTCAGTCAAAGGGATTGGGGCAGGGAAAAGGCATCGGAGTACCAGTCTGTCTTGTCAGCCAAGACAAATAGTCACCGAATGGATTTTAAAAGAATGTGTACTCTGAAACGCTATAGCTTCCCAAGTAAGACATGCCTAGTTACAATCATGGTTCGGGTAGCATGAATCTGATGGCAGGTTCTCTTTTCATTGTATATGACCCCGCTATAGCACCAAGAACTAAAATCCAATTTTTAACTTCATCTCTTAAGACATCATCTGTATAAGTACATAAGGCTGGACTAGTGTTTAGAGTGATGTCTAATATTGTGTGGTTGTGGAAAGGTGCTTACTCCTAATTTGTTTTTGGCGTTATTGACATTATCCTTACTCCCCCCTCCTTTCCAAAAAAAAGTGTGTGTGTGCGTGTGTGTATATATGT